>NW_009737122.1:0-8426 GCF_000703405.1 Apaloderma vittatum
TCCTCCCTCTCTTGGTCTGCAAGTGTGGCATTCCCTTGCTCACCAAGCCTCTTTCCTCTTGGGAGCCAGGGGAACTGCAGACTCCTCATTTCACGGCCGGGAATGGCTGTGCTGTCTGTTCCCCGTTGGGTCGGGCCTGCCCTTGTGCGAACTGGAGAAAGACGAAGAGGGCTCTTCTCCATTCTGCTCCCCTCCTCACCCGCCAGCTTTCTTGGGAAAGTGGCTTTGTCGAACGGGGTTTGAGAAGCAGTGCTGTGAGGCCCTGTTTGTGTATGCTGTACCCTGTTGTTCCTGGCCCCTGTTTTGACAGAGTAAGAAGTGAAGGAGGAATGCTCGTTCTTCCTTTGCTTAGTCAAGGCCCTTTCTCTGCTGCAGCGCAAAAGGGGTAGTGAAATCCAGCGTAGTTGTGACATCATGGCTTTAGGAGAGATCCTGACGTAAGGGACATAGGTTGAACAGTCACTGGCCACATGTACCGTTTAGATTGGTGCATGATGGGAACAGAAAATGAGGCAAGAGGGGAGGAAGAAATCTATCCCTCAGAAATGCATATGGTACAGCAGTAAGGTTAGAAAGATACCTGCGTGATCCTTACAAAAAATATTCTTTCTAAAACAGGAAATACATTAATGATTTTTTGTTTGATGTTTTTTTACCCTCTCAAGAAAGTAGACACCGTGATTAGTCCTGTTAAAAAGCTTATTAGTGTGCATTCTGGATGTCTTCTCTGAGAAACTCTCAAATGAGTCATCCATTCAGCTATGCCACAGTGAGGAAAGAAAAGCTTGAATACTGTGTAATCCAGTATTTAGCTGCACACAGTTGCAGAATTTCTCTCTTAAAACTGAACAAATTCAAGCAGAACAAAGAACAGTTGGACAGAAAAGAAGTGCATTTAAATGTTTTCCTGTAACCTTTTTATAGTTGTTGACAGACACACAACAGATTTATTTCTGTGAGTAATGTTGGCGCAAAGATACAAAAGATGTATTCAATCTGTTGAAAGGCCAGGTGTATCCACCAAAATGTGTATCTTTAGGAATTACAGGTGAGGTTCGATTCTTACTGCCGTCAGTTTCTAAGTAGCTTACATTGTAATGCTAAAGAAGCAAAATGTTTAAACAACATGAGATAGTAACTAAATGAACTAAGTTAAACTACTCTTAGATGCATTATCTGTACCCCATATAGCAGTAAGTTTTACCTGGAGCTGTAGCAAAATTGGGGTGAAAGGGGCACCATCTTCCTGCATTACTCATTTCATGAAGTAAGAGTGAGGAATCAGAAAAGTAGTCTCTTCCTGTTCGCTTGCTTAGTATGTCACAACAGTCTAGCCCTCTCCTTGTCAGGAGTGAGTACAAATGTATTTTAAAGGTGAACATTTCATACTCGGGATGAGGGGAGCACCTGCCAGCCTATGAGAATCAGAGAGGGGCCTTGTCTGTTCTCTGGAGTTTGCTTGCTCTCTGCTTCTGTCCTGTATGTCTTGTACCTGTTCTTTCCACTTTACTTCCAGTTAAGTTGAAAGAGGAGAGAGCTGGGAAGCCCAGTTTTGTATGGGTGAGAGGAACTGGCTTTTTCTTTCTGGCTAGCAGCGAATCATCTAAAAATCAGATTGTGGATGTTTGAGGTTAACCAAGTGTGAGAGAAAGATGATAAATAAAAGTGCCCAGTAGGGTACGCCTGTTGGGTGGAAGGGAGGAGCATGGTTATGTATATGTATATAATTATATATAATAATAATAATAATTATGTATATATTTTTATATATCTCTATATATATGTGGTTATATATACCAGGAGCACTGGTCTGTATACTAAATCATTGGGTTGTAGCTCTGGGAATTAAGCACTTGTGTAGTAGGCAAGTGTACTGCGTAAACTTCACGTTGCTCATCACATAGATTTTCGAGCAGAAAAAGCACAATCTTGTGTTGTCTTGAGGGCAGATCATATTTTCAAGTGATTATATATTTGACTGCATTCAGTTCTTGCCCAGTCACCATGGGAAAGTGGCATCACTGCTCCTTTTCTCTTGGTAGCCTGTCCTAATGCTGTGCAGTCTATCCTTGAAGACACAGTAGCGAATGCTACTTGGCTTAAGCTTAAGCTGTAAGCTGAGAAATAGACTTCTAGGTTTTTGTATTGCTAAATCAAAGTTTGTTTTCTTTAACTTAACCTGAGGTTTTAAGATAGAGGCCATACAAATGAATATTTTGAGATGGTTGGGGAAGTTCACTGTCCTGGAAAGGAACACATTACTCTCAGGAATTTCTACGTGCAGTTACAAAATCTGGAAAAAAATAAACTACTATTATGAAGTGAAAACTCGTGTACAAGATCTGTTTTAGTTGAACTTCAAACTCTACTCAGAAGTCTAAATCTGATTGTTACATTATGGATAAAAAAGTGACTTTTTTTAGTCGGGTATATTTATTAAGATGTTCTACAGTGACAAATTGATATGAAATGTGTGATTCTAAGGAAGCCTGACTAAATAAATATTTCTTATTTGGTTTCGTTTTTCTGATGCAGCTTCCTGTTTTCTGGCACTGATAGTGCATGGCGGCTTATCCTAACTCTGTCTTGAAGTGAGGTGGGAAATCCGTCCAACGACTTAGCATCAGTAAGACGGACAAGGTAATGATAAATGTGTGCTTTTGGAAAGAAGGTGAAAGAAAACCTGTGGGTAGAGATTCTTTTATGTTTTTAATTATTTAAGTAATAATTAAAAAAACAACCAAACAACTTCTGCAGAACCCAATGCTTTTACAATCAGCTTAGTGTTAATTAGACTGAGTTGATGTGCCTGCTGTCAAAACTCTGATGTTGCAAAACATAAATAACACGCTAGTGAGCATTAATGGTGTCATAAACTTCAGTGTTTCATGATGATGTCTCAGCAGCAGCCTGGTTGTGTTAATTGCAGGTCTTTTTCTCTGGAATTAGACTGTATCCACCTACCGCCTGTTATGTCTGCTTGGGAGAATGGATTTAGTTTAATAGTTTTTTGTCTCTTTGGATGTCATTGGGCTAAACACAGGGATTTGCAAAGTTAATTACCAAAACACCAAGTTGAATTGCAGTCTAGAGGTAGCATAATTCTTACTGCTCTCTACAGCTACCTGAAAGGAGGTTGTAGTGATGTGGGTGTTGATCTCTTCTCTCAGCGATAGCACGAGAGGAAATGGGCTCAAGTTGTGCCAAGGGAGGTTTAGATAGGATATTAGAAAAAATTCTTTACTGGAAGAGTGCTGAAGCATTGGAACAGGCTGCCCAGTGAAGTGGTGGAGTCACCATCCCTGAAGGTGTTCAAAAAATATGTAGATGTTGCACTTCAGGACATGGTTTGGTGGTCATGGTAGTGCTGGGTTGATGGTTGGACTTGATCTCAGAGATCTTTTCCAACCTTAATGATTCTATGATTCTGTACCTTTTTAATGCAAAACATTGCCACTGAAACAGTAGAGTTAAATATATATAGGTGCATCAAGGTGTATTAAATGCTTTAGCTGAATGCCTTGTTTCTGTGGTAAGGAAGAAGTAATTTTCAGTGCAGTGCTTTAAAAATAATGACCAGAACAAAATTCAGTTTTCTTGTAAAGCACTGTATCGTAACATCCATAAAGGTAAGGGAGAAGTACCTGCACATCTCCACCAAGAATTCTTTTTGCAAAAGAAAATGAACAGCGTACTTGTCTGTGTGTGACTTTGGAAATGTGAATTTTGATGTGTAGGGCTGTGTACTTTTAAGATCTCTAGTATTTGTACTTCAGATGTTAAGATAACTGCTTCTTCAGTTGCTTCTCATTTCAGATATATTGTTTTGGCCCTGACCAAAACAACAAATAAAGAAAGGGACATTTGACTATCTAGATTTCTTTTCTCCTTCTGCTCAGTAACTTGTTTGTAGTTTCTGTTTTTCTTTAAAATGTAAGGTCTTTGTATTTTTTGACAAGAGATGCCTCATATAAAGTGATCATTTTTTAATTGTCATATATTAAGTGTTGAGGATAGAACTCTGAAGTACATGCTGTGTGCTGCTTGGGCTCAAGATGGCTTTGCTGCACTTCTTTTAAGTTGAAGTGGTTGTCCACCTCTCAAAGCAATGAGAGTAACCAACTGTTCTGACTATGCACTGCCTAACAAATTTGTGGCTCTGAGCCTAATGAGTAGCTAATGTGTGGTCTGCTGAGCAGCTTTTAAAAATATAAAATCTTTTTTAAAATATCTCAGTCAAAATTTGAGCATGCATGTAATAAAAACAGTTCTTCATTTATTTGTTTATGAAATAATTCACAATGCACCTTGTTTCTCTTAGACTCTACCACCTATAATCTTTGAAATAAGGTATTTTGTTCTGGAAGTCTTTTCTTAAATGAAAAAAAAAGCCCTTTGGTTATCATAATTACGAGGGATGTAAAAATAATGTAACCAGTATAGTGTTGCAAGGCTGACAGCTTTTGCTGCTGTTTCACTTTTGCTGAGAGGTATACATATACTGAAATTTCTAAATGTCACACTTATGTGAAAGCTGTCTGACTTTTTAAAAAATCTATAATTTTAAGTTCTGACCCTTGAGAACTGTGTGACCTGTTAATTTGAAGTGTCAGATCTTAATAGAGTTCTTCTTTGTCTGTGAGCTCAGTTAATGTATCTGGCACTTTGTCATTTGGGAAATTAGAACGTCATGTAAGTTGTCTGAGAGAGGCTCTCTGGAGAGCTTCCTAACACTCATGCTTTCCCAAGATGGAAAGCTTCAGAACTATAATCAGATACATTTAAGTAATTAACAATTCAGTTTTCTAAAATGTTTTCTTGTTAACAGGTCTGCAGGTAATAAGGAATCCACCATGAATGGGCAGCTGGACTTAAGTGGAAAGCTAATCATCAAAGCTCAGCTTGGGGAAGATATTAGGAGAATTCCTATTCATAATGAAGATATCACCTATGACGAGTTGGTGCTAATGATGCAAAGAGTTTTTAGAGGGAAACTTCTGAGCAATGATGAAGTCACGATAAAATATAAAGATGAAGGTAAGGTTTAATTACTCCTATTGCTCTGATGTGTTCTGTCTATGGACAGAAACTATGAAATTCACTCTTCAAAGTTTTCTAAATTCATTGGCAAATGCAAATGACTTCTTGTGAAAACCTTTGAATCAGGCAATAGAAGCTGTATCTTAACACAGTATTTCCTGCAGTTCTTCTGAAATATCAGCTATCTGGAAATTCATTTTTTGCTCTTGCAGGAAGTTGATGCTATTGCCAATTTCTCTTCTGTGCGTTCATGTAACCATTTTTTGGTGTTTTCAGTGAAGAAGTGGGTTTGAAGGTGTGTGAATAAACGTGTGACAACAGAAGCTCCTGTAAGACTTCGAAAACTTGATTTATGTGATAGTAGTTCTTGATTATGTTTTCCTCCATCAATAAAGATTAGAAGAAACTTTTAATTTAACCTGAAATAATTGCTAAAAGTAATCTTTTCCCTGTGTGATGGTTTGAATCTGTTGGATGTTGGTTGTTTGAAAGAAAATCTCGATCAGCGCTAAACAAACACAACCTGAAGAAAGAAAGGGCTTCCACAGAATGAAAAGGTCCTTGTTTGAGATGTGTAGAAAGAGAGTTGTAGTTTGGAGAGGTTTCCCTCTTTGAATGTCAGTGTGGGGCATGTATAAGTTACTTAAGTTGGGACAGAGAGGTGATACTCAAAAAATGAAACTCAGAATGAAATGCTAAAATCCAGGTTCTCTTAGATGAAAGACTGTCGGATAGATATGCTGGTGGTCAGTGAGAGCTGCGTTATTGAAGCATTCAGGTTCATTTTTCTTAATAGCATTAGGAAACTTTAGCACTGTCTGTGTTACCTAAAAAGTAAATAACCTTTGCTCATAAAATTTAGGCAGTATAATTTCGTTTTGAATGACGCTGAGACAATTTTTTCATGGAGCTTTTGAGAGGCTTTGCTGATCAAGAATGCTATGGCATGAAGGGCTAATGTCTTGGTTCCTGATCTTTAGTGGGAGAGAGCTCAGTGGATTTGTGGTGATTTTGTTTATCCTCTTATCGTATAATTGATTTATTTTTTCTTTCAGGAATGAGAACGGTGAAAAGAAATTGATAGATGCTTTTTCATTAAGTTAAAGCTTATAGTCTCCTTTTTGCATTCTTACAGGTTCTGTAAGTCTAGTTCTCTGTTTTCATGTATGCTTCTGTCTCGATGTCTTTTTTGAAGAAGATAATGGTGTATGATAGAGACTGTAATTATGGTTTCATTCTTTAGTCCTCTTTCACAGCCTGGGGACCTTGTACTCTTAGCATTAGCTTTCTTTGTCTCAGAATACACTACTCTGCTGTAATGTGAAATTTCAGTGTATGGTATAGCTATATACCATAGCTATATATATATATAGCTGAATACCATAGCTATATATCTATAGCTATATATCGTAGTGATATATACCAGTGTATGGTATAGGTAGCTGACCATCAGTACTAAGGATATTTAAACATTGTTAATAGCAGAGGAGACTGCAAGTGATTAGGGAAAAAGTTAACAGAGCTAGGCTTCAGTTTGATTGTCGTAGGACTGTGGTATTCTTTACTTAAAATAAACTAAGGTTCTTTTTAAAATCTATTTCATTCATTAGCAGCATAGGAATATATACATTCTAGCTGTTTCTGTTGTGTTATTTATCTCTCCAGACCTGGAGGGAATGCTTGTCCTCATCTGGTATGAGGAGATGTTTTAAATTGAACTAAGGATTTCCACCACTTTAGAACTTCAGTCTGAGTTTCCTCAGAATTCATGTGCATGCTGTTGGAGCATACAGAAGAGTGGTTCATCTCCTCCTCCTGACTTAGTTTCATGTTGCTGTAATATGTGAAGTTAATGATCTTCAGACCTGAATTATGGGATTTTCTACTTAAAATTTCTGCAAAATACTGTGACTTTGTATCTTCATTAAACTGTCATGATCCTTCAGTCTAACATATTTTGTTTTTTCAAATTTGTGTGCTTAATTGGAAAGGCTAGGAAACTTTAAATCCCAATCCTTCTCTATCTGGATTTGTGGACTAAGATAATCTAAACATAATTTAGGAATATGTTATGTGTTGCTTTTATTCATTATCAAGGAAGAGAAGTTTCAGTTTGATTACTGCTCTGTGGAGTTCTGTGTTGAAGCTGGGCATCTTTTGAACTTCTGAACTCAGAAAAATTGCTCTGCTAGCTGTGAAATCGTTTTCATGGCCTGCTTAAGGTTCTAGAATGTGTAGTAAAACCAAATGTCTCCCAAAAAACACCCAACCTAACCAAACCAATGAGGATTTATGTGAATCAAAGAGTAGAACTGCATGTTAAGCACACCATGTTGTTGAGTTATATATGCTAAAGCCCGTATGGAGCCAATAATAGAAACATGACTTTTTTGTTTGTTTGTTAAGCTGAGCTTGAATTTAAAACTAGAGTGTCTGATGTGAGATTGATCTTTTAATTCGTTTTCTTCATTACCTTGCAGTAGTAATTGATGTCGTTCTGTCAAAGCCTATAACGAGTTACTCGTATGTAATCAAGGTGTGCTAGTCAATAATGTCTCTGTTGATAAATTTAACAAAGTGAAGGAAAACTACATTTTTAGTATTTTTTTTGTTGTTGTTTTTGACCTTCACTTTACTGCCAAAAGAGAAAAGACTGTGCTTACTTTGGGCTGTGAGTGTATAGTCTTTTTACAGATCATAATGACAAGCAGGGACACTATTACCCTCCCTTTCCTAGCTGTGGTGAGGCACCACAGGGCAGTCTGTGCTCAGTTTTGCCACCTGCACTCCAAGCTGAAAAGACTTGGAGAAGCTGGAGAGGTTCCAGCAGTGGGGATGATGAGGGGCCTAGGGCAGGTGGTCTTCAGGGAACGTTTGCAGGAGCTGGGCTCGTGCAATGTGGTACCGAGGAGGCTGAGGGCAGAGCTAGTATCAGCCTCCAGCTAAGCATGTGGGAGTTGTAAAGACCATTGAATCTCAACTGGTTTCAGTAGCACCAGATGGCAGCAGTCATAAACTGTAGTTTGAGAGGTTGAGCAGGAGCTTTGGCCAGGAGGGCAGTGTGTCACTGGACCAGGTTGTCTAGGGGGATGTTGGAGCCTGACTTATTGGAAACTCTTCAGTCTCTGCCTAGTAATAGTGCTATCAACCAATATATTGTGAGATTGTGAAAGTGCAAACAGGACACACACATAAAAAATCTCTGGAGAGAGCAGTATTTCTTTCAGGAAAACTTGAACATTATTTTCTGTGTCATTAGTTTGTTAGTAGTTGTAAGATTTCTTGTTTATTTTTTAAGAAAATATGGAGGGATAGGGCTGGGCTGACTACTAAACAGATGATAGATGCTCTCTAACTGCTTTCCCACCCCAAACAGGAAGGGAAAG
>NW_009737122.1:8457-21929 GCF_000703405.1 Apaloderma vittatum
GAGTAAGGCAGAGGGACTTACAGATTGGAAAAGAAAACCCAAACAGCTTTAATAAACAATAATAGAATAGTACTAATAGGGAAATAATAAAAATACTGAAGTATGTACAAATATACAAAGCCAGTATTGAACCTAACTTCCCCACATGATAGTAATCCCCACTGATGCTGCAGAGTAGGCAGACCATGGAAGTCCCAGATTCTGTGGCAGAGGGGAGCTGGATACAAGCGCTGGATTCAGGAACTCAGGATTGGGGTCGAAGGCGGAAGAGTGCTTGGGTCCTACTTGGACACCAGACCTTTGCGCAAGAGAGTTTAACCCCTATGATCCCTCAGCTTTATACTGAATATGCTGTATATGGAACGGAATAGTTTTGTTGGTCACCTGTCCTGCCTGTTCCTCCCTGAACGTGCAACTTTTTACTTCCTTGTGACCCTTTTGCTTCCTGGCACCCCCAGTGTGTTACACGAGATCCAGCTGTGACCTTGATCGCTGTAGGAATAAGTATAAGCAAGAGCCTTTCTGCATCCCAGTCCCAGGCAGTAACTGGAAGTATCGGACGCTATTGCTACTAGTAGCAGACACTGCAAAAACGTGCTATTAACTTCAAAAATGCAGCGTCTTAGAAGAAACTGAGCTGAAAAATAAAATCATTGAACAGAATTGGTTCTCTTTAGCTCAAATTGGGACAAAAGGCAACGTCTTAAGACTGACAGGCATTGTTAGGTGGTATCGATGGTACTACGCTAAGAAAACCTTCCATTGCAGAGGTGTTACTTGTAGTCAGGTATGACAAAATTAGACAGTTCTTCACATGTTGAGCTTTTTCCAACTCACTATCATGTGTTTAATGACTGTTTGTACTGAGGCATTCATTTATTTGAACATATTAACCATAACTTTTATACAAAGGTGGAACTTTGTCTCCAATGCTCAGAATTTTTAGGCAGTAATCTGTAATTATAAACATGTTTCTGTGTGTGTCCACAGAGTCTCCTTGTAACAGTGTTTAGGGAGGAACATTGGCAGCCTGGAGCTGGCTTTGTTCCAAGCTGTGTGTCATTTGTCTAGTGCAGTTGCTTTTAAAGTTTCGCTGGATAGTGTCTCATCTTGGTTTCCAGTCATCAGGCTGTTCGGGAAGGAAGTGGTCCTGCTATCGCTTATCCATCAGTAGACATGTTTTCTTGATAATGCATTTCTGCTCTTTTCTTTGCAGTGCCCTTTTTGTGTTCATTTAATCTATTAATAATCTATTGAATGTGTTAAAACAGCAGAAAGTCCATTCTTCCAAAGAGAATAGTCTTGTCTTGTCTGTGATCTTGTTGAGTAGGCAAAGGTGTTAATGTGAATTTTCTTGACTTAGGTTAAAAATTGTGAGAGAGTGGACTTAATGGGAACTTGGTATCTCTTTTGGATGTTAATAGGATGAAAGGCATTCAGCGCTTTTTGCATAGCCCTTTGGACCTTAAGAGTATAGGATCTCATACAGTTCTAATATAGTGACTGATGGCAGATTCGTTAGGATGCATGAGGATGGGAGTTCCTCTGAAATCTGATACGCACACAAAGTGGCTAAGAGTTGAGACTTCACGTCAAATTCCTGGTTTGAGAGAAAAATTTCTTCTGCCTACATCATCATGTCTTCATTCCTATTTTTGTGTTAAGGCTGATAGGTATTTTTACTATACACTTTTACAGAGGAACTTTATCATTCTCGTGTTGAAAATGTCTTGCACCTCAGTGTTCTGAGTATAATGTAAGACAGTGTTCTAGTCACTTTAATTTTTCTCTTGTTAGTGTGCGTGCTTTGTTTTTAAAAATTGAATTGGGATTGCTTTGCATCATCTATCTTGACTTTCCTGTCCCTTTGTGAACAGCACAATTTTTGAGCCACTTGGGATAGGCATATAACTTTAACTGACAGCATCGTTCTTTCTGGTGTTGGGCTTAGGGAACTCTTAGCTCTTATATTTCTTCCTGGTTGTAAACGTAAAAGAAATAATGGACTATATGGAACTCACAAAGGACTAATGTTAGAAGGTTCCCTTTTGGAGCCAGTCGTGCTTTTGTCTTAACCTTCTTGGCACAATTTATCTGCACATTGACTTTCGCACTAAAGTAATAACCTTTTTTCCCCAGTAACTTCAGAATCAAATAGGGAAGGGTGTTTTTGAGTAACGAAGTAACCGTTCTGCCCCAGTTTGAAGTTCAGTAGATAATAGACTTTGCTTTTAATGTAACTTTTTCACGTTCTTTTCAGATGGAGATCTTATAACAATTTTTGATAGCTCAGATCTTTCCTTTGCAATTCAGTGCAGTAGGATACTTAAGCTGACATTGTTTGGTAAGTATAGATTATTTTTTTCTTTTTTTAATACTGTTTATTAAAATTAAGGCAGTGGACTTCACTGGAACCTACTAAAAAGTTTCAGTTTGTCAGCTCAGAAAAATGGAAGTTAAAAATACTGGATGAATACATGGTATCTGTTTTCTCTGTTGATGTTACCCGTGACATTTGAACTTACAGAAACTGAAACTATTTCTTTTTATAAGATTGATAAAAGTATTTGCCACACATATATATGTGGTCCATGTTTTTTTCTTAGTGTCATTTTCCATGGTATCTTCCATTGTCTAGCATTTGTGGGGTTTTCTTCACAGGCGTGTGAGAAACTTAGGATGATTATCTTGCAATATTACTAGTATGCTGCTAAAAAATAACATTAAATGCTTGAAGTTGAGTAGATTTTAAGATTTATCCTTTGGTCTCTGTATAAAATAGTTCTTTATTTTCAAGATGGTATTGGTAAATTAGCACATAGTTCCAAAATACAGCAAACAGCCTTTAACTTGGTGCTGACGCAATTCATGAATTGCAGCACTGTTGTGTATGAGGGACAGATTTCCACAACCAAGTATGATATTTGTATCATTCGGGGTACGTCCATGGAAATATGTAAACAATGCAGAAAGTTACTGCAGACTTTAATCTGCAGTTCTGGTACATTGGATTATGTTGAACTGAGATTCTATTAAAGGAATAGTATGCTCTGGAATTACTTCAGTCTGTTGACTAAACTTTCACTTTGAACTCCACAGAGGATGGTAATGCTACAAGCAAGTAAAAATTGGGACTTTATTTATTTTCTTTTGAATTTTAAACTGGATGTCAAAATGTTACTGCAGTCTTAACTTTATCTAATTGCTATTTTGCAGTGAATGGACAACCAAGACCCCTAGAATCTAATCAGGTGAAATACCTGCGTCGAGAGCTGATAGAACTTCGCAATAAAGTCAATCGCTTACTGGACTGTTTAGAACCACCAGCTGAACCAGGGCTTTCCACTAATCTGCCTGAAAGTGGTAGGCAGCCTGGCAAAGAATTATTTGGTTTCATTTGCAGAGTTGTGTGGTGTTTAATGAAGTGAAAAATGGAGACTTGAATACTGGTTGTGATCATTCTTAACTTTCTTGTTATTTGGAACCTAAGTTTTAATGCTTTCGTTATTTCGAAGGCAGAGCTTACATTCAGATTATCTGAGGTACAGTACTAAGTTAATATTGGAATAAAACTTAAAGCCTGAATGTTTGTTGCAATGTATGAAAATGCTGTAACTAACACTTGTGAGTCCTGACAACGTTTTGAGAGGGCTTTGAGCAGAATTAATAGTTTGTTGTTCCTGAAGAGTTCTTGCTCGGAGCTGAACACTCTCACTGCTTACTTTGGGCTAGCTCTGGTGCTTATCTTGCCATGTTGCTAAGCAAGTTTGGTTCACTAAAACATCAAAAACTGAGTTCAGCAAAAAATTATACCCACTTTTTTTGCCAGGTTAGGAAATTGAATCCCCACATTTTGAGCTCAGACCAGCATCAGAGCTGTCTCAGGGTAAGCAGCACAAGGGTGCAGGTAGGGGTGGGAAAGGATTGCTGGGGGAGGGCAGAATGGGGATGGAAGTCTTATACTCCCAGTTTTGAGGCATTAATCTCCTAGCTTAGGGCTGTTGTACTGTAAAAACTATAATTCTGTGTGCTTAACTACAGATTTTAGGTAAGCTGGACACAGAAAATAATGACACAAAGTCATGGAGTACAGTATTCTAAGTAAAGAGGCAAACCAAGAACTCAAGCCTTTCTCTTGCGAAATGCTGCTTCTATATTGTACACTTCAAAGTTTTGTTGATTTTGTTGTTTTAAAAATCCCAGCCCCTGTTCCTTCATTATAAGCAATTACTAGTTTCAGTAGAATACTATGGATTCTGGTTATAAACTATTTGGAAGGAGTTTATCGTGGTAATCTTAAAAGTAAACAAAACTGACCATCCTAAAGCCCACCTGTATTTGTTTGTTTTTAAGAGAAAATGTAGCTCTCTAGTAGGTGAGGGGTTTCTAAGTGATTCAGTGTTGCCTGTAGAATTGCAAGAAGCTGAACTTCACCTGTTAGCTTAGGAAGATTTTGGGGAGAAAGGGATAGAGTAAAACAGAAACTGCAGTTGATAAAATGCTGTAGTAAACTGGAACCTGTCCTGTTTGTTTTCTTAAGTTTTTAATTCTCTGTGGAGAAGTTGTACCAGAACAGTTTGTTTGAAGGGAACCTTGTACCTTTGAATTTAAGACAAAAGGGTGTGTGATACTGATACTCTACAGTGTCAGTGTATCTTTAAGTAACAGTGCATTCAAACCTAAGCTTTGTGATTCATCACAGTTTTCGATACATCACTGATCGTCCCTGTTAGCTTAACATAAGCATTTCAACAGTTAAAACATTTAAAAAACCCCTACCCCTACAACTATGTAATGTTAAAGTTGCTGCAGTATAGTGTATATGTATGATGGTGTTTCCATTCTTAAGAATTAATAATTGGGCATTTTTTCTCTTCTAGATGCTGTAGACGGTAGGGAAGAAAAGCCAGCTGCTGCTGACTCTAATGTGAAGCCATCTACACAAGTTATAGCAGCAAGCATGTCTGCATTTGATCCGCTAAAGAACCAGGATGAAATTAGCAAGAATGTCATGTCAGCATTTGGCTTGACAGATGATCAGGTGTCAGGTAAGAATAGAATCATAGAATCGTTTAGGTTGGAAAAGAGCTTTAAGATCGAGTCCAACCGTTAGAATACATCTTATGAAAAGGAACGCAAAACCTGTTCATAATCAGCGTCTCAGATCTTGATTTGTAACAAAGGATTTGTATTTTGGATGTGCCAAGCTGTGTTCTGAATTCACTGTTTCTTTTCAGAATTCTAAAACTTGATACATTAAGGTGTTGTAACTGTGTTTGCTAACTTCTGTATTCAAAATGTTGAAATGTGGTTGGTTTTAACATTGTGTTTTAGCTTAGCATAGAAAATGGCTTAACATTTTTTGAATTATTTAAAGCTGTTGTATAGAGTAACTTAATCAATACCTGTCAGTGATAGAAAAACAGTATCCACTGCTCTGCCTTAGGGTTTGATCTTGCAGTTCATGTTCTTGGCTTGTGCTTCTACTGTTTGGGGCAGTCTGAATGTTTCGTATGGCCCTGCCTTTTCTCTGTTTCATTTCAAAAGTAGATAATATCAGTTTTTTACTGTTAACAGAAAGGAATAACATACTTGCTTGAATTACAGTTATTCTTGAAGAACTACATGATTGTCAGGCCTACCTATACGAGAATGCTAAACATATGAAAAATAATTCTGTTAAACTGAATGCAGTCAGCTTGAGAGAGGATAACTGAAATTAGAAAAGCAATGTAGTGTGATACAGAATATAGAAAAATGATTTTGCACAGACTCTGTGTGGGTCTGGCAAGGTTTAACAGAGCACTGAAACCTGGAAGTAAAACCACTGTTGCTGTGTACTCCCAAGTTTAAAGCAAGTTATCTATGAAAATTAGACGTAGGCAGATTTGATGAATTCCACCCCTAATTAGAGTAACATGAAAACACTGCTGGATTAGTGGATTCCTGTAGCTAAGAGCTGGAAAGGTCCAGGTTTAAGCTCCCTTGTTTCTAAAAAAATATTTTGTATTTAATTGTAGTATATTGTACCTGTTCAGAACTTCTCACTAATGTAGAGAGAATCTGAATTCTGTTTCCATGCTTTCTTTGGGTGCTAGCTGGAATATTTTCAGAATTATCAAAGCAAATAATTACTTTTAGAGTGAAGTCTGTGATATCCTGTCCGGGTGTGTGATTTTGACACCTTCCTTGGAGGTTTTCTGTTCACATGCCATATGAATACTGGCAAAACACTTTGCCTGGGCTGATGTGGGCCACAGTAAAACACAAGTGTGTTTGAACAGTTTCATGGAGCCTTTCACCTTTGTTCCAGATGAGAAAGAATAGGTACATAGGTGTTATGTTCTGTCCAAACATAGCAAGCCTTCAGTGTACTTGTGCAAGGTTTTAACACTTGAAGCTGTTGAAAACGTGTTGTCATGGAGGGACCCCTCAGAGGGGTCAGGTTCCTTGGAAGGGTGAAGTCTGAGTGAACTAGAGACAGGTAGAAAATTCCACCCCCCAGATATTTTCAAAGGAGAGTATAGATGTGCACATACATTTAGTTTGAGCTTGGGCATGCCACTCTCAGATGTAAACCTGTGGAAAACTGGAAAAAATTTTTAAAACTTTGCAAGAGAATAGTCTTATGTTAGACTTCGCTTTTTATTCCAACTCTGTTCATTTCGCATAATGTCTTTTGTTATTGCTCCTCTAGGACCACCCAGTGCCCCTGCAGAAGAACGATCAGGAACACCGGACAGCATCGCTTCCTCCTCTTCTGCAGCCCATCCCCCTGGTGTTCAGGCACAGCAGCCACCGTACCCCGGAACACAGCCACAGACTGGTCAGGTGGAAGGTAAGCAGGGGGGTTTTCTAAGACTAAATGGTGGTATCTGAGTCTGAGCGATCAGTAGCTGTGGCTTCCAAGACTGAACTCTTTGACTTCACCAACCAGAAAAACTTCTCCTCACATGCTGTTTGACACAGAAACAGCAGATGGAGCAGTAGCTTTATGTAAAAGGGCGAGTGGTGTAACATGAGTATTTTCATGGTACTGTTTTCTGCTTGCATTCGTTTACTGTAAGGCAGGTTTATATATGATGCACTTTAAATTTCTCTGAAGATCACAGTTCCTATCATACCCTGTGTGTTGTGTCAAGGTTCTACTCATTAACAGTTTGTTGGCTTGCCTGCTATGAATAAAAATGTTTACTCTACATTTCTGTCTAACAGAACAGAGCCATTATTGCATTGCTGTTTCATTACGTAGGTCTGTGGGCTTTTTAGGTTAAACCTTGTAACTGTCCCATATGCATTGTAGTGTTCCTTTGTAACCCTTGAGAGCCTCAGCTGACTCCCCTTTAAAGGTTAATGACGTAACTCTAATATTCAGATTTCTTTGTTTTACCCCTTTTACGTTATTTGACTTCTAAAAATAAATCTATTCAGAGGTTTAGGAATTATTTTCCTATTGATATTTCAAAGAGCACTGAGCCTTCAGACCTGCATAGTTCTGGATGAAGCTGTCTGTGGAATGACTTGCTTTGGTATTTCTACCTCCATACAAAGTGCAACATGAAGTTATTTTCATGTTAGTGTAGAAACAAGTTACAGCCCTCTGCTGCTTTCTATACTGCCATGATGCTGAGATACATGAGAGGCATTACTGAGGTGATCACGCTATCCACAGTCACTCAGAATGTCTTCCCTGAAGATACAACTCTTTTGTGTTTGTGTGTGGAAGTTATTTTGGAAAAAAGTGCTTCAGTTTGTGTCTGCAGCCAGAAAATATAATATTTGAAAACCATACTCTGAGATACTGAACTTGCATTTTATGTATTTAGTCTTTTTTACTTTACTTTTACTTTAATACAGTAAGGTGTGTGGTTGATGTTAAACTAGAACTGAAACAAAAGGTGAAACACTTAAAAGCACTAGCAGCACTAGGTTGGAATCCTACATGACTGCTAACACCAGGGAAAGTGCTTGTTTCAGCAAAACTCATCTTAAAAAGAAGTTGTTGAGGCTCGTGCATCAGAATAGATGTAAGGATTTTCTAAACTTGTGTCAAGGAAAGTATAGTAGGTTGGTTTTTGTTGGTTTTTTTTAGCACTGAACTGTGCTAGTCCCTTTTTTAGATGCACATAAAAGTACAGTAGCACTAATTATGAGGGTCTTGGTCTGTACTTCATGCAGTTTTTATTATTGTCTCTGAAATATGTTAAGTATTGATGATATTGTCTTCACTCTGATAAAATAGGATGGTTCAAGTATGGGAGCAGAAGTCATTATTGCACTTTGTTAATCACAAATACTGATAGGAGCACTTGTGCTGTGTGTTGTACGCATATGGTAAAGAACAGTCTATTACCAGAGCTGGGTAATAAATGTGTGATTATCAACCTCAGAGGTTTTTTTCCCTAAACTAAGTGGCTTCTATCTGAAGTGTTCAGAAGCTTTCATCTGAAACATGGAGCAGCTTTCTGTACTTCAGTGTTTGATAGCACCTCAGTCCAGGGGTTAGCTGGGGATGTATGCTGACCTGTCCTGCTCTCCCACAGCCAAGAGGAGAACCAGTGCAGGGCCATGGCCCAGCCAGAACTTTGAATCATTTCGATGGTTAAGTTTTCAACAGAATTGACTCGCACACTGTTAGTGCAGAGCATGTTCTTGTTACAAACTAGTTTTAAAATACTAGTTCACTACCTAAAAAAAAAAAGTGAAAAATCCAACAACAATCAACCGAACAAGAAAAGCCAACAAGGAAATGGAACACCCCAATCTGTGCATCCTCCCTCTTTCTCAGTATTTTGAGATTATAAGTAAAATGATCATTTGTCAGTTATTCTGCAAATATCAGGGATTTGGCTTTTTTAATGGCATTCTTTGCCAATAAATAATGTTAAGATGATTATAATTGGTTATTAGTAGTTGTTATTTGTGAATACCAAGTCATCTTGCCTATGTGTGCTGATACTAAAGAAGGACTTGTCTCAAATGCTTAGAACTTGATAAAGCAGAACAATAAGTTTGATATCAGTGCAACGCAGGCATTTCAGTATAGAGCTGTCCCTCACGGCATGCCTGTGCTTTCATACCACTAAATCCAGTTACATACCAATGTGAACACTTTTTTAGTTTTTCCTGAAATAGATATAAAGGTTCATTCATGTAAGGACTTTGACCTTCTAATGAGAAGAATGTTGAGTGGCTGTACCTATTTGGTCTTTGTTCTGACTCAAGCTAAAAATGGCTGCTTCAGTGCAGAGGAACAGCGGTGAATGCTGGCAGATCCCTGACTGCAATAAGGACTGCTGTTTACAAAACCAGACACCAATGCTATAGCTCATCTTCTTTTCAGAGTAAAAATTCAGTGAGAGAGAAAACCGTATGTGTTTAGGGACCTGCAGGATCCCTGACTGCATTTATGGCTGTAAATTAAGAATGTTTTCTTGAAGAGCACTGGAACACATCTCTGCTCCTCACTAAAGCTTCAGCCCTGGTGAAGACAGCAAGTCTTCTTGGAAAGCTTTGTAAAAAAGAAAAATCCGTGGTTTCTTTCATAGCCCTTTCCCTGGGATCTCCAGCAGGTGCCAGTGTGGTCTCTCTGTTAGTAAGTCATTCTTCCCACAGCCTCCGGGTTGTTCTTCCAGAACTTCCCTGTAACAGCCGAGTTTAGGAAACTGAAAACATGCGTTCTGAGTTTTTAATCCTTAATTATCAGGCTAACGGGCTTAAATTCTCTTCAAGCCTTGTGTTCAGCACTCTCTTCATTCCAAAATAATAATTGCATACCAAGTACTATTTTGAGTGACTACACCAATATACAATATTTTGAAAACCTTAGTGCAGATGTACAATACTGTTGCTTTCAGCTGCAAGTAATGCAGGGAAAAGAAGTAGTAAGGAGTTCTTTTAAAGCTGCCTGCACAGGGGTCTGGGAGGACTTGGAGCAAAGCTGAGTTGCTTTTTTCTTGGTGAAGCTCATAAGATACAACTTAAAGTATATTTATACAGTCTGCTGATCTTTGCAGAATGAATAATAGTACAGTAATGCTTTATAATAGTAAAGTTCCGATACTTGCTATAGTTCAGCTAAGCTTTAATTTTGGCAGCTAATTGTTTTTGTTCTTTGATTGTATCTGTTACTGAATTGAAAAACAGCTGAAGCATAAAGCCTAAAGAGGGCCCACAGGTTAAGTCTGAACAAATATTGTGCCTCTTTTTGACAAGAAATTGGAAACAGTGAATTTAGGAAAAAATAGCATTGAATTGGAATACCCCAGCTTAAGAACATAGATTTTTATTTTTGCCTTGGGGTGCATACCTCTGGGTCTCTTAAGAAAACTTGGCTTAGTAAGAGATGGATGACTTATCTGGAAAAATGTGGTCAGAATAAATAATGTACCACTCTGCTTACACTACTTTGATGCAGAAATGGTCTTAAAAACCTATTATAAACAGACAGTGTGAAGACATGTTTAACTTTTGAAGTACTTAAATTACAGTGTAACTTCTCGAGCAGTTATGAAGACATTTAAGGATTCCTGCTCCGTTTCCCACCAGAGTCACACTAATTAAGGTTGTATGGCTTCTGCCATCCTCTGAAATTGTGAAATAGTTCGCCTCACACATAATTAGTGCTATTTATTCTGTTGGAGCTAGATAAACATTGTTTAGGCTTTATAACAGCATGGTTCAGAAGCTAAAACCTGGAGATTGATTTCAATTGGTAGCTGGATGGAACACATTCAAACTTTTTTTTTTTAGAAAAAGCTTTTACATGTTGTGAGAGTGTTTGTTTCTGCGACTTTTTGAACTGTTAGGCTATAATTCACTCTATGTTTATAGTACAGCTAGGGTGCCGGGCTTCAGCTAAACATGTTTTTTTTAATCCATAGGTCAGATGTACCAACAGTACCAGCAGCCAGGCTATCCCGCTCAGCAGGCGCAGGCTCAGCCCCAGCAGCAGTACGGGATGCAGTACCCAGGTAAGCAGCCCTCTCTCTCACTGGGCAATTCAGCTGTAGAACCTCTCCTTCAGTGCCTGACCCTGTCAGCTTCGATTCCTCGACCTGTGAGGCAGCCCGAGTGCCTGCAATTCTACAGGCACCAGTAAGAGAACACCGTAGCTGTCCGTACTTTTAATATATTGTTGGAGATCTGGTCTCTTGATCCTGCTCGGTTGTGACTAAAAGCAGACTTCTTTATATAGAGTAGCAGAGTGCATTGTTAGAAGGCTAGACAAAATGAATCACCTGAGGTATGAGCAGTCTTCAGGATTAACTTCTGCAGTCTTGCAATTCTAGCAAGTGACTAAAACATCCCAATTCAGTTTCCTTAAATACCAGAGGTGTATAAAGATGGCCCCTATTGCTTGCCTCTAGCATGATCTCCATGTTCAAAATTCTGTGGTGTGAACACTGATTGTAGTTTGTCATTTAGTCGGTCCTTGCCTATTACAAATACTGTGATTTCAGAGAGACATTCAAGTGACAGAGTTTCTTAGATGCTGATTTTGCTGATACCCTGAGGAAAGGTGTGAGTAGACTTCTAGCATTGAGAACATTTTAGTGCACAAGGGGTTTATCTGCAGTCAAATATGAAAAGCTGGCTTTTGCTTGTACCCAGAATAAACTCCAGAGCTTTCAGTTACTTACTTTAGAAGCAACTGGCATCTGATAGTGCCTAGTATATGCTAGGAATCATAATCCAGCAACAGCTGATTCTGTAACAAATTGCAAGTTGCTTTAATACTCTTAGAAAATGACACAAAACATTTATCATTCCTTGTTTTAAACGATCTTCTTAAACTAAACAAAAGACTCCTATACCATTACGTGACTCAGAATAGAGCCTGTATGGCCTTGTCTTTTTGGTGTGCAATGTACGCAGTGGGAGTGAGTGCACCAATTTTTGATGTAAATGAGACCACTTGCAGAGCCAGTGGAGAAATTCCATGTTTGCTTTGGATAACTACCCTAGAAAACTTGGAACTGAAGGTTTGTGGTGCAGCCCCTGTTCCTGTGTACTGTTTGAGAGCTGGTTGGTTTGGGTCTCTAAATGCTATCTTGTTCTCTGCAGATTTCTCACCCCCACATTTGTAATTAGAAGACAGTGACAGACTTTCTGAAGTGTAATTTCAGAAGAAGTAACAAGCCTGATGGAAGTAGAAGGGTCTGTCTGACTTTCTTTAGGCTTAAAAATTGAGTGGAGGAGAAAAAAAGGAGTTTCCACCTGCTTTCTAGTCATATCTTACCAGCAGCTAATCCATTATTTTACTGGAGAACTTCCTGTGAAAGCTGTGTAGTGCCAGGCGAGTTCTGCATTCTAATCAACATCATCTTCAAGTTAAGAATGAAACACCACCAAAACTTAGCTGGGACTCCTCTATTTCTCCTAAGTTATTTCATGATTAACCTAAATCTTTCAGAAACAGTCTTTTTTTGAGGATCTCATGACAGCAGCCTTTGAAGATCTTGACTTCATTTGCTTGTTTTGCTGTTTTTCCTCTGAGTATTGTCTCCTTCCAAACCCATGTTCCCCAAGAGCAGGTTCCATTCCCACTCTTGTAGATCTTCTAGGCACCCATGTGGCTATTTACTCATGGTAGTAAAAGTGGACCCTTGAGAGATTTGTCTCATGAGTAAATTTCGATCCCAGTTGCAAGGTGAGTTTACTCCAGTGCATTCTTCAATCCTTACTCTTTCTGTTTAGGGCTGTGCACTTTTAATAATTCGTGTGTCTGGTGTTTAATGCTGACAGGATTCCAGTCACTGGAGAGGTTTCATTGCAAGTAGCTGCAGGTGTGTCTCATGATGGATAAAAGTAGCTATGTCTTTGTAAAAGGACTTTGTGTCATTTTAAAGTTTTCAGTTAAAAGGAAGTCCTTTTAGAAGCTGGTTTTATACAGAAAAAAAACAAATTTGGGACATGTTTAAATGGAAGTATTGTACTTGAGTAGTCTGTTTTGCACAACCTTTTCATCTTTAATCCTAAGGAACTGAAAACACTTAAGATATAACCCAAGGTATGAGTTAAATTAAACCCTAGCAGTACTTCCGTGACAGTTTAGCTTAAAGTTTTCCTTTGGGAAAAAGGTTGCGTTTTGCCTCAGTTGCCAATGAAAACGCTTTATTTTTCATGTGATATGATGGTAAAATACTATTTGTCATTGCTTTTAAATTTCATGTCGTTTGTAGGAAGACTGTCTTGTACAAACTTTTTTCACCCTTGCCGTGCTGCCATGGTAGTGCACCAAAACCAGGCAGCGTGCTTATGTGGAAGGCAGGAAAACGTGCAGTTAGTTCATTCTTGGTTTGCCTTTTCTGTGCTTACTGCGTCTGTGTTTGTCACTGTGAGCACGCACAGAGAAGGTATTTCTGCAGATGCCCGCGGTTCATTGCTCTCTCTCACCCCACCTCGCTCTTTGCCTTCCCAGCAGGCTACAGCCAACAGCAAACCCCCTCGCAGCCAGCCCAGCAGTTCCC
>NW_009737123.1:0-853 GCF_000703405.1 Apaloderma vittatum
CGAGGTGGAAAAGTATTAAGGGCTTTTTTTGAATCTAAAGTAAGGAATTCTGGATTTTTCATGAACCTGAAATTCCAGTATAAGCAATACCATCCGTTCTGGAAGATGATTTTATGCTCCTTCTCCCCTCCCGTCTACTTGAAGCAGAGGGATGTGAAGCACTTGTGATAAAAGCCACATTAATTGATTGTTTGTTGTTTTTTTTTTAAACCTCTTTCTCCAAATCGTCATAGATTTTGGGGTTTTTTTTGAGGTGTAGGTAGAAGTGGGCAAGATAAAATTTCACAGTAGGAAGACGTAAGTGGTGAACAGTAGATACAAAATATTTTAAGGTTTGGCTTTTTTTCCTGTTAAATATTTGACTCTCAAAATCTAAACTTGTTGATTTCAAATGTTTTCATCTCAGACAAATTTTGCAGTGCTAGGGGGGAAAAAAGAGGAGAGAATTTAAAGCTAAGAGTCGTTAGGAGTTCAGCTCTTGACATTGTTTTTGCATGTTTGTATTGATTTATGAAAAGCCGCAAATATTAGTAAGGAACTTAGTGATGAACCATTTTTTATTCCTTTGAAAATTGTTCACTGGTCTTGCTGTTCCTTATAATAATTGAGCATCACCGTGAAGGTCTTATAAAACTGTCTTAGGGGAGGAGAGACTCAGCAGCAGTTTTCATTAGCATACATACCTGGAAAGTATCAGTGTTTTGTAAAGTTTATAGATAATTTCAAGAAGAGTGAGATTGTACTAGTGCAAGACAAGTGCTTATAAATGCTCAGTTCTTTGATTGGAGGTAAATGCTTGCCATCGTAATGCGGTGAGAAAAAGCACACTTTGGCCAGTGCAAATTTGTATCGA
>NW_009737124.1:0-13201 GCF_000703405.1 Apaloderma vittatum
TTCGAGCCTAGGCCAGTCTAGGATTCTATGATTCACAATTTCCTTTATGTTCCTTAGCAGAATAGACAGTATTTGTATTTAACTGGTAACTCTTCCTACCTAAATGATATCAAGCAGTCAGCATGATTCTATTGCCAGTGAACACATCCACAAGGCAATGAAATTAAACCGATGATTTACCGTTTGGAGGCAAACTCCAGCTGCGTGGATATCTTCGCATTTTGTGACCTCAAGTCCGTGACCTGCTCCTGAAGCTTTTCATTCTGTTCATTCAGCAACTTGTCATTCTCAGCCTTTTCTTTTTTGTAGTTCTCAAAAACTTCCTGCAACTACAACAAAGAACAGACATCAAAGTGCTTACAAGAGTAAAAAGAAAGTGACAGCTTTCGACAGCATGTATTGAGAAGCATACCTGCTTAAGGGCAGCCTTAGCCTCCACAGTCTCCACTGACTCAGTCATTGACACTGGAGCAGGAGTTGACATGGCTTGAGGTAAATTCGGGCGTTTTGGAGTAGACATAAGAGAAATGTCCTCCGGTAATATACCTGAAGCTAACAAAAACAAACAAATAAACAAACAAAAAGATAAATGGGATTTCAAAGGCAACAGTCAAACAAATGCTTACCAAAGCAGAAGATCATACAGCCGCACCAAAATATGGTTAAAAGCAGTGCTGTACTGCTAGGAAAGTCTTGGGCTCTCCTGAACAACTCATTCTTTACACTTACAACATGCCACCAGAACACATGCAGTGGCTACTGCACATATGTAGCAAGTGGCGAGTAAGGGTAAAAGTTAAATCCCATATTACTGGTTACTAGTAACCAGTAGTTAGTAGTACCGTTACAGCACCACTACTGAAAACTCAAAACAAATTGCAACTTTTTTTTTTTTTTCCCAATGGTGCAGGAATGTGAAGTTTACCTTGCAAAGGAATGATAGCTCCTGTGGTCTGTGCCAACAATATACGGAACATATCACGTTGCCGAACTATAGATTCGACAAGCTGCAGCTGATGATGACGTGATTCACGCAATTTTTCTAGCTCATTGAGAGCTTCCTCAAGCTGATTGTGAAGCTCTGAAATCCTGAAACCAACAACAGATGTTTTCAGTTACACCACGAGGCATACCAAGATGACACAACATTAAGTTTTGTCACAAGTCCTTAAGCGCACATTTATAGCATCTTTGAACATTAAGCACCGCTGAGGTTTTTGAGCAAACTTATAGGAAGGCTGGCCTTTGGGTTTGCCATTTTGTAGACGACAGCGATAGCAGGCCATGAAAAACAGAGCAGAAGCAGTCCAATTCGTGTAACTTCAAACAGCAGTCAATAGCATACGTAGAGAATTAGGCCAAGAGCCCTTAATACAGAATTACATTCTCTGTGGGCTTTACAGCTGGTGTTTAGCTAACAGGAACGAAAACTCATCTTTCTTTTTGGAGCAACAGCTCTGTTGTGTGAAATCATGTTCACTAAAATACCAACAATTACTTTTACTTTGCATTTACTATTTCAAGATAAATAGCTATAATGCCATTTTAATCTAAACCTGAAGACAGTGTTGCTTAATACCAATTTGCCATTATGAATTACGTAGCTGCTCATGAGCATACATGCACTTACATATGCAGACGCGCATGATTAATAACAATCAAAAGCACAAAAATGAAAAGTGTTCAAATAAATTCCTGTTACTACTTAGTACAAAACCAGTGTTACTAGAAGGAACAAACAACTAACTTGGATGACGTTGCTTCTTGCTCCTCTTTTTCTCTAGCCTCTCCCAGCTCCCGAAGAGCCACCAAGAGACGCTGGTTCTGCTGTTGAAGTTCTTCGATATTTCTGTAAGAGACTAGATGTTGAGATATCACTTCAGAAGAGCTGCTGATGTCGGCAGAGCTCACTTCTTCATCACGAATCACATGATTGCCTCTAGCTTCTTCAAGTTCCATTAAAAGCACACGAATCTAAAAGAGAATGGCCTAGTGTTAGACTTGCACCGACTCAAAAGTTTGCTCTCAAAAACAATACATTAAAGTACTCAGAAATCAAGTATTTTTTTCCTACAACACACAAACTTATAATCAATAAATCCTTGTAATTATAGAAATTCCTTGTAATTATAGAAAAAACAGTTTGACAAACGGAAACCACATTAAGATAAGTCTGTGTTCAGTTCTGTAAAGAGATTACAGGACATTCCAATCAATCAATGAAGTTCTACATGTAGGTTTTCCATATCAGATGTTTAATGACATTATCCTAAAGTAGCATCACTTCTACCCAGCTGAACTTACTCCAGCATTGTAAGCAGAAATGTAAATACCATGTTGTCCTAAGGAGAATCTTTTAACATTGCTAAGACTCTTATAAGAACCAAAGTCAACATGACTGTGGCTACACAACCTCTGAGGAAATTTGAGAAACACAGCATCATATCAATAAATAAACTGCAAACGGTACATTTGATCACAGCAGCATTTGTTATACCTGCTGGGAGAGATCTTTAACTTGTATTTCCAGTCTCTGGTTTTCTCTTTCAAGCAGAGAGGCATGCTTATTGGCTCTATCAGCATCCTCCTGCAAACGCTGGATTTCCTGTAAGCATACAAACATGAAGAAACACACAGCAATTCAGCTCAGACACATTCCTTTGCAGAGAGAAAACATCACATAGAGACATGCCTTGTGACACAAACTGCACTTGGCTACTTTCAAGTTACACTACACATATCCAGGAATCAAAAGCCACCCTCTTTCATGATTTATTAGTGTATGTATTAAAATTAATGGGAAGTGACCACCAAAGTCCAATTTTACGTCTTTGGACAGACAAATGCTAATTTTTTTTTTAAAGAATTCCACTTTCTCACAAAAATCAGAGATTGCAAGTCACCACATTTAAGCCTTCACTATAAGCAAAACTCTGAAAAATGTTGGTTCTATAAAAGACTTTGTGCAGTCCAATAAAGGGCAAGCTAAGAAGTTCAGCGGGTATTTTCCTACAATAAAAGTTGACTAAAAGATCCATTTTATACATTTACTAACAGCCACTAGATTAAGGAATTAAAAATACTTTTTTTCCGTAATTTTACATGCTTTTTTATTTTATACTGACCTTCATTGCTTGTTCAAGCTTTGCAGACAGACTAGCGACAGCTTTTTGGGAACGCTCAAACTCTTCACGCTGACGTTTTAAGATTGGTGCTTTGGCTTCTACCTCCTGCACTATTTCATCCAAATATTTATTGATTCTCTTATTCTCCAGCTTTTCCAAAAGCAACTGATCCTGAGTTTCTACATACGCGTTGTACAGCTGCAACAAAAGATTTTATTGTTTAGGGGGTTTTTTAATTTATTTTTGATACATCTGGGCAGACCCACTGGTAATTACATAATTCATACCTTAAGGCAGTAACATTTTACACAGCTCTAAACTTGTTAATTCAGAGAGATAAGTTGGACTTCCAAAACAATATGTTTTTAAAAGTCATACCATGGCAAAGCAATTATCTCTATTAATCTAAAAATGGCAAAATTTTAGACTGCAACCGTACACAACAAAAGAATTCGATGTAAAAGGGACAAATCTTAATTAAGTCTAAGGCAATAGAAACATCAAAACTAGTATCACAAAAGAATACAGCAAACACAGGAGAAAGAAATGTAATGGCTGGAAAGAACAACCAAGAACAAAAAAACCCGAAAATACAAACTGCATAAATACAAGTGTAAATAAAAATCCCTAGAATGTGTATGACCTATCATTACGCTATTTTTTTCTGCAAGTAAAGCCAAACTTGCAGCAGGACAGATAAAAAAGTTTTTTAAAAAAAAAAGCTCCTGACAAAAATTCGTGCAGAAAATATTTTTATGTACACAAAAGAAATATATTTCAGCAAAAGTATTCAAAGGCCCTATAAATGTTCTGATCTACTAAAGAAAAACTGCAAGGTATGTTGAAAAAAGAATCTCAACACCTTTGCTAATAAGCATATGAAAAGATGTCGTCTACTTCAGTCAGGCATTATACCAAATCCAAAACAGTGAATGGAATGAAGTCTGCATCCTTTTATCATTAGCACATCTCCATCAGGATTTCAAGGGCCATGAAAGTGAAGTTTCTCCTCACTTACCTCTGTTAATTTCATTCCAGGCTTGACCACTTTAGCTACCGCTGCAGCAGTGGGGGACATGGCTGCCAGCTCCTCCTCCGACAGTATGGCTCCTAAGAGATAATCCCACCATTTCACATTAAAAAGCTTCAATGATTCCCAGCATAAACATTCCTCATTAATACAAAGAATGTCTTCATACGCCTTGGTGCTTTTATAACTTCCATATTTCAAATTGCTACTTTAAGCCCTTAAAGTCACTGGTTCAAGAGTTTTCTGTAATCCATATTACACATATACATGTGCAAGTGACTGGAATTACACACCATATTCCATCAGTGCATCTGACTAGTCCAATCTGCAACGCTGAAAAGCTTTTGCTATTAGACTCTTAAAACTCAGAAGACCATTTCCAAATGTAAGCAACCGAAATAGGTGGAGAAAAGCTTAACATTAGACTTCTTAGCAAAGTGCTGGAGGGTTAAAGTGGCAGAGCACTGGTTTACTTTCATTAAATTAACATACGGATACAGCAACTATCCTTTATTTCGCTCTATGCCTTCCTGCTCTGCTCCTTTCTTCCATTCAGAAATTACTTATATGTACTAAACTACTACTTTGAACAAAAAAAGATGAAAGTAGAACAGTGAGCACTGAGCAAGATTTAATGTTAAATAGAAATGTAAGGACAGAGGTTTGTTTACAGTTATTTGGCCTTTTTTTGTTTGGTTTGGTTTTTAAGAAGAAAGTAAGAACAGTTTATCATCCCCATTCCCCTCTCCAGAAAGCCCCTTAAAAGCATGACAATTCAGTCTCAAGGGAATGTTTTCTTTGAAAAGGTAAGTCAGATGAACATAAGAACAAAAACATGAACAAAAACATTTCAACAGAAATTGCATTTTCTAGTGGGGGAAAAGAAAAAGTATGTACTGTTATATATATATAGACACACAGGAAAAAGCTTCTAAAATTCACAATTAGAAATGACTAAAGGTGAAAAAAGATTAATGCGCTTACTTCCTATAGAAACCCAGCACAGTATTTTTATGCATGATATCCGAATACCTGAGGCTTTATGTATTTTATTTCCCAGTGTCATCCCTACCTTTGCGCTTTGTAGCGGACAGTAAATCGTTGGCATTCTCCAGCTCCTTTTCCAGTTTACTGATCTTCTCTCGCAGTTCCTTCTCCATTACAGCTTTTGACTCCTCCACCTCAGCCAAATGCTCCTGGGTTGCCTTATTAGCTAACATTAAATCAAGACAAGCAGTTTGCTGTGTTGCACACGTGAACCTTAAACTTAACTTTACATGATCTCCAAAATTTCCTGCTGATAAGAAAATTTGATAGCACGACAGAAGCATGAACTGCTGCCTATCACTTCTGCTTAAAGAGAGCAAAAATATGAACTGTCCTTTTATCAGGGAAAAGGAATCTAAAATGAGAAATTAAAACAAAGACATCTTTTGCAAAATGAGATCATCTCATCAAAATCCAAAGTAAAATTCCAGGTCGATTTAAACAATAGTTCTCTCTCCCCAGTAAATCCAACTAGTCACATAAATCTTTTCTTACAAAGTGTCTGATTCTTCCATCATCCCCAAAGTCTAATGAAGTTCCTTTCATAAACACACAACACCTATTTTTCAGCACATCAGAGCAGTTACAAAGGAGCACAATTGGTCTGGTCTGTTTCGTTTGCCATTGTCAGCTCCCAGCTTACCTTCACCTGCCTCCTTCAGGAGCTTGTGCAGCTCTTCTACCGCTCCTGTCAGTTCGTTGCTCTTTGCCTCCAAGTCATCAGCAGCGCTCTAAATAAAAGCATTTTATTTAACCTTTCAGTACGGAGCAAATACATTTTTATCAAAAAAGCTCAAATTGACCAGTAACTATGAACATACAGTTTTGTAAATAGAATGCTAAAACATTCACCTTCATGGGGAGACTTTCTTTCCACTTAAGTCTTACTCGGGTGCAAATTGCCTATCCAAGTGTCAGACATTGATTTGATATGACAAAACCAAATAAAAACATATGCCACTTCACTGCTTTATAGCTGGTGCTGCTTTTTCTCCTTCATTTAAATTTCAGATAGATTTCGAGTACTCCATTTTGATAATTCTGAAAAATTTGCTATTTTTAGGGAGTTTTATATAAACAGCTTATGTTTCTTTGGTCAGAGATCTCATCAGTGCAAGTTCTGCAAGTCCGTGACAGAGAACTCAAAGTCAATTCAACTGTTGTTAATCAGCAAAGTCTCAGAAAAGGCTCCCATGGGAGGGCACTTGAGGCTTTTAAATATCAGGTCAGATAAATATGTCAACAGCTCCAAATACACAGCAAACCTCACGCTAAGCAGAATACAAATCTTTAAGCCCCTTCAAATCAATGATTCTATAATTTAAAAAATTAATGATGAGAGTAGAAGAAAAATCACTCAAAAACAATAACTAACCCAATAAAAAAACCACCCAAATTAAAAGGTAAATGGTAATGCATTACAGTTCGGAAAAGTTAGCTATTGGCTTGTTCAGCAAAGGAATATCAGTTTACATCTAATCAAAGCATTCATGTAGAACTCGGAATTAAGCAAGGTGGAATGTTTATGTGGGGATCTATGCAAGAAAAGTCTGTAAACGGAACTCTTCACCCTGTGAATCTACATGCACAAACTAAAGAGCAATCAGGTGTCCTCTTCAGCATGCTTTGTCTCGGTCAGTGCGCTACAGGCTATTTTTCACTCTCTGAACCAAGAGACCAAACAGGAACTACTTGTTTTCATGGTGCTTATTTGACACAATCTATGACACTCAGTTGTGGGTGACGTGAAATGTTATTTGAAAGTAACTTCTACTAAGCAAATCCAGAAAAATCATTTGCACAGTCGTATTTTACTTTCAGACCTTTACTTCCCAGTACGACATTCTAAGACATAACCATAGATCACGAAGCCTCAAAATAGTAAGCATAAATTCATTGTTTTAGCTCCAAACTGGCCTGAATTACATTTAATGCTAAGATTCAGCCCCAAATAACACTAAAATATGCCTATAAGAGAACCAGTAAACTCACCTTATACAAATTGGATAGTTTTATGTGGGCATTCAGTTCATTGTGGAATCTTTCCTCCATACCAGCTTGCTGCTCTTTTGCCTAGTGAGAGAAGAAAAGAGGGTGGGGGAGAGCTCCACTAATTCTGTTTCATGCACTTCATTTCTTAATTTGTAGAAGCAACCATAATGCTGTTTCACACATGCTTCAAGTTGTCTTACCTCCTTCAGTTTATTCAAAAGCTCTTCCACATGCTTCTGAAGATTTTCATTTGATTGTTTTAAGCTGTTTACCTGTTCCTCCATTCTGGAAACCTGCTCAAGGAATAAGTGAGAACACCATGTATAAATGTGTCTTTCCAGTCCAGCTTATTGTGGAAAACATCCAACTTCTTCGTTTTTTACTTCAAAAAAACCCAACCCTGAAGTTCAAGAACGACCATAAATGGTTATATTTTCTAACAGTCTGAGCTCCCACGCATTCGCCAAATAAAACAGCGAGAGTCCTCAGACTGCTCCAATCACACAAAACCAAACAAATCCACCTGCCTCAGTGGAGTCAAGTGCCACAGAAAACCTGACCAGTGGTCACAGTTGTTAAAGAAACTGCTCAGGTACCCAAACAGAGGCTCACTGAAGCCAAGCGCTTTCAAAATACGGCCACCGATTCTGCCACATGTTTTGCTGCAGGAAGACAAAAGTATCATCACCCATGCCACAAAGAATTTTAAGTCAGATCCTTCTGCCTCTCCTCCTCGAAGAACTGTATTCTCCTGCATTTTAATAGCACTTCACTATTATATAGCTTTGTTATCAGGAACTCCAGAATTTGTACCTTGTAATTAAAATCTTTTGACTTTTTGATTCTCGATAATGGTATATAAACACCATACAATGCCTTCCTTAAAAATCAAAACTTAAAAAAAAAGAACATTTCCTTATTAGTTGCAAAACATACTTTTTTCCTTTTACTTGAATAGTTACTAATGCACTTGGGTTTGTTTAACACAGTTAATCAGGAGGTATCATTTATAAGAAATGGCAAAAGAACTCAGTAATTACACTACCTCCTCCTTCTTGTTCTCCAGACTACATTTTAGCTCCAAGATTTCATTGCCTTTCTCCCTGGCAGTATGTAGAAGCTCATCCGTTTTGGTTTTCAACTCAGCATTCAGCCATGTGTTTTGATTCTGCAGCAGTTCTTTTTCTTGCTCCAATCTTTTCTCACGGTACTAAAACGAAAATCGCAAAAGGTGAATGTACTGGTTGCACAGAAAATAAAGAAGCTAATCCAAGTATTATGGCCAGAGTAGCAGTGGCAAAAACATAAGAAACTTTACCAAATTATGGTATGTTATCACACTGGTAACACTAATTGACAAGTCTCAAACTAGAAGAACTTACTGAAACTTGAGTTAGTTTCCTCAAAGTTTACATCAGCTAGGAATGTTAATAAGATTAATACCTAGTTAAGGGAAATAAATTAAGTTATCAAAGCTTTCCAACTCCTTTCCTCCTCTCTTTCAGCTCTATGGACTTAACTCAGCGCACAAAGAAATGACCTATGTTCACAAACATTTTTCTCTTTTCTACTGGCTTTTCTGGGCCTGGAGTTCTTCTTCCTAGCCGGTAGGAGGAACCACCATTGAGACCTGCACATGCTTAGGCAACCTGAGGCCCCCTTGCCCTCAATAAATATGCCTCACTTCCAGTCACAGCCACCAACTGTATAATAAAACATTTGTCTGTACAGGAGTACACTCGACCTACTTTCAAAGTCAATACTGGCAAAACAATGATTACATCACATGTAAACAACTACTTATTAGAACATCAACATGGACTACACGTGTAAAGTACTATTTACCTTCATGGAAACATCTGATGTTTGAAGTTCATCCAACTTCAACTGAAGTTTCACCTTCTCTGTGTTTGCTTCTGTAAGCTTTTCATTTAGGCGTTTAACATCCTCTGGAGGAGGGAAATCAGTGTGAAAAAGGTAATTTTACAACAATTTTAACTATTCAGCTTAACTAAACTGTAAAAATGAGAACAGGCAAGACATTACGTACAGTGTGCATTAAAATGCTGTGTAATGTATGTTTTTATATCTACAAAACCAAGCATCAAACTGTTAAGTTTTTCTGTAACTAGGATAACACTTTCTACGTTGTTTCCTTTTCTCTAAATACTGTTTCCTGCTAATCCATTATTTGGTGCTGCCTATACAAACTGGATACTCCACTGCTGAAGTACATCTTATTTAGGAATAACAAGGAAAATATTTCACTGATGTGTTCTTGGTTATACCATTTAAATGCTCAACTTCCTGAGATCGTCTTTCACTTGTTCGAACCAAATCTCTCTTTTCAGCTTCAAGTTCTTCTTTTTCTCTTTTTAAATGGCTCTGGAAAAAAAAAATTACGAAAGAGCAATAGTGTCATCAACCTCCCATAACAGTTTACAGTCACTATTTAAACTTACCATCACACAGAAAGATGCTAAATGAAAGCAAGTCACCCCAGTCAAGTGAAAACTGGAATAAGAGGCTTTTAAAGTAGGTAGCTGGATTAGTCTGAATGGTGCAGTGTGAAAGCATGGCTGCTTCTATTTTTCTATCACGTTGGGGTACATAATTCAAATAAATGCGTGCTAATGCACCTCTTTCTTCAATCAAATAAAATCAGACAGCAAAGATGAAAGAAGTATCACACAACTTCTGAGACCAGCACACAGAATAGGCAGTTTTCATGCCTTTGCTTTTCCATTGGCAGAGAGAGGGACAAGCTGCCCCAAGACTCCCTTTGGTTCTAGCTGTGTTCGAATAAGGATCAGAATGAAAATTGCTGAATTTACAGCAGATGAAATGAATTGAAGATCTAAGAGAAATTCAAAGTAAGCAACAGGAACTGTTCAAAACTGTATCTGATTTTAATATCCTTTGAAAGACAGCTTTGATAGGTAAGACTTCATTGAAACAGTTTTATATAGTTAAATAAAAAAGGTAACATGAGTAACCAAGGAATGACCACATGCAAAAAAATTCAGTGTCAAAGTCAAATGAAAGCCAATGGTCTTGGATCATTCGTAGGCTATAGAACTGTCTCTACCTTCTAAAGTGTCAACATAAATCACTGCAGTTAGGCTTAGGAAAACCCCTCTGAGGAAACAATCAGACCCATTTTCTTTGGACAAATCAATCTAATAATAATGTTTTTGCTTCCTGCTCCAAAATTAATGTTCTGCTGGGTCAGCCAGATGAGGTGACTCATCCTGCAACCCCATGACTTTTGAGCGTAACACCTTTCAGCTAGAATGAAACAACCTATCCAAACGGAAATAAAATCATCTGTTCTGACATATGCTCCCCCATAACTCTGTTGGCTAAATCACCAGCATTTACTTCAAAAATCCACACAATTCTCCTGTACACACAGCCATCCAGACACGTAAATACATAGTAGGTCAGTACAGTGATATTGATACAGTCCAATTTGCAAATTAATTGCGTTTTTTGCTGCAATGAGACAAGTGAACCAAAGCCTTTCAACTTATCGCCAAGTTCTTCTAGTACCTGAATGGCTGCATTACGATCCTGAGCAGCTTCAAGTTCTTTATTCTTCTCATTCAGTGACTTCAACTGTTCATCTGGTGCATAAAAAGAAACAGTAGTGAGGGATCTCCGCTGTAACACAATGGTGAATTCACTCTCCAAATGCAACTAAGTTCAAATTTCCCTTAACAACATAAAAGAAAAAAAGAATTCAAGACTTCACTATGAAGAGGCATTTATTGTGAAGATCAGTACGTAACCTGCTGCACTATTACTAAAAAAGTGAGAAAGCAAGTTGGTTCTTTTTTTTTTTCCCATTAGAATAAAAACTCCATTTCAAAAAAAGTTGACTTGAACACAAAAGCAAAACACCTCCCCACCTGCAGAAATAACAAATGCAGCTGATGGATGGATTTTCAACTCCTATTTAAAACTTGAAGCATTTCAGCAGAACAGGGAAGTAAAGAATGATTATCTTGTCTGACCTTAAGAACATGCAGTTATACTTACGCAGTTTTTTAAGCTCCTCACGGAAACTTTGACATTCTTGGGTCTCATTTACAAGCCTCTCCTGACTTTGAGCCAGACGCTTTTCTACTTCAAAGTACTGTTGTTCTGCAAAATAACGACATTAATCTCTGTTAATAAACATTTCTTTTTCTTTCCTACATTTATCAAGATGCCTTATTAATGGACATCTTTATTAAAGTATAGTATTTATCACAAAAATATCTAAAAATAATAGGATTAAGGAAGAATTTGAAGAAAAAAATTACTTTTGAAGGCAAAAAGATGCATTTCCACAGTGAATTAATGTTGCTTAAAATACTTTCTTACCATGGAAAGGGATACGTTTCCAGAAATAATCCATAAAAAACCACCCTGCTTAATCTGAATGGTTCTTTAACATTTTTTACATTGCGAAAGAACATTATATTAGCATAATTATGTAGTGTGGTCTCATCAACTTAAAATTTCTTCTACCTTTATTTCTATACACATGCATTAAAATCCACATACACCCAGGTACTAAGGGATTTGATTTAGAAAAAGTTTAATGAACACTTCTTAAAATGAACTCTTGTGCCTATCCTGCATAGCCCACAGCACTGAAAAAAAAAGATGATCTAAATTTTGGTTATCTGAAATAGTAATTGTGTTATAGAGTTTAACTGTAAAATACTTAGTAAAACCAGAACTAACCTCACTCTTAGGCATAGGGAGCTTCTAATGAAGTACTAAGGACTTTTTATTTATCTTATGCTTCCTATCACACCTTACAATTTCAAATAACGCTGCCCCTCCAGCCACACGCAATAACAGATTTGGAAGAGACTAATCTGCAAAAGTCTGTGGGTCACTTTAATTTACACTACACTTTACTGATTTATCTTAGCAAGATTTCTGTCATGAAACAGACCAAAAGGTTAAAGGAAAGGTGAAAATAAAGTTTACATCTTAAGCAAGTCACCTACCCGATAAATTAACCCATATTGCCCAGCACTAGCACTCACCTACACTCTTCTCTCATATCTACTTCAGTTCTTTACAGGTATTATTTTTCTGTGATCAAGTAACCTCCAAATCGATATAAAATAATGTTGATTTTATGAGTAATGTTTTATGTCAAGGTCATAGTGTTCAACATGGAATTTACAGAATCACACGATTATTAAGGTTGGAAAAGACCTCTAAGATTACCAAGTCCAACTGTCAACCCAACACCACCACGACCATTAAGCTACGTCTACAGGTGTTTTGATCAGCTCCAGGGATGATGACTTCACCACCTTCCTGGGCAGCCTGTTCCAGTGCTTCATTGCTTTTTCAGTAAACAAATGTTTCCCAATATCCAATCTAAACCTCCCCTGGTGCAACTTGAGGCCGTTTCCTGCTACTTTTATTGCTTGGGGGAAGAGACCAACCCCCACCTTACTACAACCTCCTTTCAAGTAACTGTAGAAAGCAAGATCTCCCCTCAGCCTCCTCTTCTCCAGGCTAAACAAAAAGTATAAACTAAAAAGCATAAACCTAAGGCTATTTGAAAGTAGCATAAACAAATCATTATTCCACTCCCAGGAGGATCAAAGCAGACTGAAGCATACCAATGCTGGTTAAAAACCTTACAAAAAGCTGCTCTTTGAAACTCACGCTGAAAGCACTTTCAACTCTGAAAAGTCCTGTCTAAAAGGAAAAAAAAAAAAAAAAGACAAACAAGAAACCCCACCAGATTCCTCTTGCTAAGCAAAAGTGAGAGATAAAACCCTTTTAGGTCTCAGCCGAGGGAACCCGGCCAGTGGACACGCCCCCAGCCTCAGGGCTCCTTCCCAGCCAGAGGACGCACACCCCCACGCCGCACAGGCCCCGGGGCACCCCCTCAGAGCGCTGCGAAGCCCGTAAGGGCCGCCCAGGCCCAGCCCTACCCTCGGCCCTCACGCCGGAGGGACCTGCGACACCACCGCTCACTGAAAGCGCG
>NW_009737125.1:0-23688 GCF_000703405.1 Apaloderma vittatum
TACTATGCTGAAGATCCAAGACCACTGCTTGCAGAACTGCAACAGTAGCAACATCCTCCAAGCACAATTTACTGTGCAGCTGCCTCTTATACATTTTATAGACAAATCAAGACCACGAATGGCTCAAGTAGGAGCACATACACTAATTGGTTCAGTGAAGACAAATGAAGTGGAACAGGTTTTTTATCTTGTCGAACCCACATGGAATACCAAAATTTATATTGGATGATTTCCATTTAATTAAGTCGAACAGATTTAACTGTTGCTCATCCATAGACACAGAGTAATTCAGGTAGGGACGAATATCAGAAGGTGTCTCTTCCAACCTTCTATTAACAGCAGGATTGGCCATGAGAGCAGACCTGGCTGCTCAAGACTTAGCCCAATAAAGCCTTGAAAACTTCCAGGGAGGCAGACTGCACAGACACCTTGGGCAACCCCAGCCTCTTCTGGATCTCTGTGTTCAGGGTGAAAAGGAAAGCTGCTCGCCAGCGTTAGCCCCCAGACTGTGTCATTACAAGAGCTGTGTGTGGAAATTCCTTCAAGTCAGTTTGCAGGAAAGAAAGAGATGAGAATAAAAAAAAAAACCAACCCAAAGGTTTGTACTGTTTGTTATCAATCCCTCTCTTATGCAGTTATCGAGAAGAACCCCCATCTCAGTCCTTCTTACAGTAAGAAATGTTGCTAGGCACAGGCTGCTTTAAGCAGATCTAAAGTGGATAAAATCCCGCAGCCTCAAAAAGGTTCTTGAATCATTTCTGTGTTATGCTCTCCCCTCAGAAAACCACTTCATCAAAATCAAGGAATATTCTTACATTTCATTTCATCTTTGTTAAATATGTGCTGCAAGACACAAGACTTACTTATACTGCAAGAGCTTTTCTGTTTGTCAACCAAAGGCTTTTTGAAGAGCTGCCAGTGTGCCAGGAATTAAGTTTGTAGCTTGATTCTGCAATGTCTGTGCCTCTTCATCAGTCATCTTTGTCAATGGGAATAATCTGCTAGGCTGCCTAATGGCTCAGAAGAATAGAATTTAGATCTTCAGTTTCAGACTATGCAAATTTATAATCCATATATAGAATCATAGAATCACGGAGATTGTATGATTCTCTGGTACGCTACATAGTGTGCTATAGCTCTAGAAATTACACATCTTCTAAAGCACTAAGTTGTTTTTATCCACAAAGAATAAAAGTTATTCTCTTGTTTGAACCAGGAGCACTTAAATAAAGCAATTTAATCAGCAATTAAATCATCTTGTTGGGTTTACCCCTACTTTCAGTCTTCAAAATCTTTTAAGAGAACTGCTAATTCTGGTTCTATTACAGTTTTGTTTCCAGTTTTGCAGCTCTCCATTTATTTCCTCTGTTTTATGAGTGATTACTATGCAGTTTGATTAGAACATAAAGTCACTATTAAACCAAAATAAAAAAAGTAAATGAAGTCTACTGTTACCAAAAAAACCAATAATCATCTTAAAAAACCCGAAAGAGGTAGAATTGAATGATTGAAATATTCATTTTTGTGTAAAACTTCCTCCTGAGCAGAAGGCGGCTGGTTTTTGTTTGTGATGTACGAGGATCCCTTGAGGTCCACACAAATGCTTTTATTTTATATATGGTTGTATTTGGAGTGCCAGAGCATACACAAAGCACGCAGACACCCACCCCGCTCCCTGCGGTGAGGGCCCCCTCTGGTCTTCTCTGAAAGGCTCCATACACAGGACATGGGTGAACATTCATCCCTTCTCCAGCAGTGAAGGAAGGTACTCATCACAGAATGAAAAAATTCTGCCAGAGGGTTACTACAGCCTCCTGGCATGTCAACCTCCAATGATTATTCCAGGTTTGTAAAACAACAGTATGAATTTTCTATTTTAAAAAAAACCCACAAGTTCATGTGGACTCTTCTGCATTCAAGTCTGTACCTAAAATCTTAGCACTTAAGTGATTTTTTTATTTTTTTCCAACTGAGAAATTTACAAGCGCTCTTAAGTAAGCATACAAGTGCCACCCGCTGAATACTAGTAGCTTTGGTTCTCAAAAGCTTCACGAGGTATAAAGAATTTGGTTTCCTCTCTTGTTATAAAACTGTCAGGAAATTCTAAAGAAAAGAAGCCCTGCAAGTGAGACAACAAGTTTAAACAAGTTTTTAAAAATTAAATCATGAACACAAATATTAAAATTTTAATAAACAATTCTAATTCTATCATGCACAGCAAGAATTTGAGTTGCACACCTCACTTCTGTTATGCACTGTAAATACCTTGAAGTGAGATGGAAGATGACCATTCCTTCTAGAATTTCACAGAATTATGCATATTTCCATACATACATATGCATTCATTCAGCTTTTTGTATTTACCAGAAAGACCTAATTATTGTTATAAATACACTATCATAAAGCTAAACATTCAGATATTTTCATGTCAAACGACACCTTTGTCTAGGGCAATGTAACAACCGCAAGCACAGAACTATTAAGGAAATGAGCTAATGAAATTAAAGGTTTCCCTACAAACATTTTAAAATGATAATTTGCGAGAAATGCGTTCCAAGCATCTTCTGTCCTTTGTTGTAACAATTCAGTCTGCATTTGGTGTCACCCTTCTGATGTTAGCCACCCATCTGTCACCTCCCTTTTTCTGGGGTAATCAGCTCTGTACCTGAAGAGTACCCGCACATGGGCCTCCTAAGTCTCGCCCACCTCACGAAAGTTCCCTCTTGCTGGTACCTAGTGACAGCTGCAACCAAACATGGGTAACTGTGCACAAGCTGTGCACAAACCACCATCAGGAGCATCTGCAAAACTAGTGAAAAGGTGCTCTGCAGGGCCTACCCAGCTTACGCTTGTAGAGCAACCCCATCTAGGCACAAATAAGCAGCAAGAATGTTGTTTTACACAACCTACCTTTATTAACAAAAAAAAAAAAAGGTGATAGAAAGGCATACTCTCAGTCTTGTCTAGATGAAGACAGCGTGGATGGTGGTGGTGATTTATGGCAGCAGCATGGGGATCTCACCCACAGTTAGTGCCACTACACGGGTTTTTTCAACAAAAGGTTCCAGTGTTTACAGCAACACTCATTCCAAGGACACCCAGAGAGAACAATACCTGTCTCTTCCCCAGTCGAGCAGGATTCCTCTCAACTAGAAACATTTCACTTCTGCCAGGCCAAAAGGATTCATTAGATACCGTACTTCAGCTGCACACATTCTGCTTCAGATCATGCACAACAGTCAGCATTAAAACCACTGCCGTGTCCGAGACGACAGCAAGGAAAACTATAAAACACACTGCACCCCAAACCCGATCCTGAGCCCACTTCACACATTCTGTCTCACAGAAACTCTCATCTCTAAGGTGATTGCTCTGACACAGCTTTACTACAAATGGAGAAGAGATGGCAAATTAAAAACACTGATTCAATCACAGGAAAAATGTTGCCTGTTTCTAGAAAATCACTTGTAGGATTAGTTATTCTGAAATTCTGGCATGTCAGTAAGTTTGAAAAGAGACTTTTTCTTTAAATGAAACTTAAGCAAGGGCTTTTATGCAGCATCAGAAATGCTACTGCTAGCTGCAGAATTACAGATGAGCACATGGATATGTAATAAGCAGCTCTGTTACATGAAAACATGCAGCAAACTCAGTTACTAGCAATGAGAAAGATCAGAAATGTGAATCACTGAATATGTAATAAAGTACTACTTTTAATCTAGAAGGAGCTTTAACAACAGTTTTAGAGTGTCCTCTGCCTCTTCCAGCTCTGTTCACACTATCTTTCTATCAACATCAGCTGAAAGCAGCCCTACAGCAAGGTGCTAACAAACTCTGATGCTTTAAACACTTTTAAATTGTGCCAGGCAAAGAGCCAAAAACCATTTAGGAGGCCATGGGAGTGGAGGGGGTAAGAGAGAAACAATATTGAAAAACATCAGTTGAACAATGAAGATTTAAACTTTATCCTTTTTACAAAAATAGCAATTATTTAAACTGTTTCAATTATACAATGACAGTCCTAGTCAGCAGCAGATGAATGCAATGAATTCCATGCTTTTTAAAAATAAAACATATAAATAATTGAAACTACTAAATTACTTTTTTTATTGTTAAGCTATTAACACTATTTAATTATATAATTTAAATTGTACCATAACTGAAACACTGTGAAGAGTTCCAACCTTATAGTTTTGTTTGTCACGATCTGAGCATGTAATTTCATAAAAACAGCATCAAAAACTCCTCACAGATTTAATCTTCAGTTTTCCTTCCAAACTCATATCTGGGCATTATCCATACTTTAGAGAAAAAATTACTCATTCTACAAGTCCACTTGACAAAGTCCTCACTAGTTTCAAGAGCTAACAGTAGCACACATTTTTTAAAAACCAGCTCTCCTACCAGAGATGCAGAAGACGCTTGCTGCAGCAATTACAAACTTTCAAGAAGCCAGCAGAAACTACAGCAATTTAAAAAGTCATCCTCTTGGAGATACATTTACAAGCCTGACTATCTCTTCCAGTTTTCCAACGAAAACGTGGAGCAAATACATTTCTGCTTAAACTAAATGGACACAGAGCAGCACGTTTGCCTACAGAGTGCTATGTGTAGCTAAACTTCAGAAAACATATTTTCCTATTCTTCCCCAGCTGCATAACTTTTAAAGTATGATTTCACAAATGCAGTAATGCAGAAGTAACACAGCTTTTAAGAGTCAGGCAACTGTCTCAGATGTCTTGTAAGTGGAGAAGCAACCTCCTGATGAAATTGCGAACTTACGTTTCTTCACAACAATTCTGTTGGTTAGAAAAGGCACTAAGACACATGTGGTATTCTTAACATCTGTATTCAAAGAGTCTGTAATAAACACACCTTAAAAAAAAACGACCGTTTTTCATTCCTAAAATTCCTACGTTAAACCAATGTGACATTTTATATGCAGCTTCTGAGAAGTGGCACTGAAAATTTAAACAAGAGAAGGTAATTGATTCATTACATCTATTTCTACTATATTTCTTTTTGTATTTTTCGGTCTCCATTTCAAAAGGCATTGTTTAAATTGCCCTAATCTGCAAACAGCAACAATAAGTGTAGCAAATACTTGACAATGAAGATGTAAAGCCTCTAAAAACCTGTTACCCTAGTAACCATGGGAATGCAGGAGAATAAGAATACATGGAGTGTCAGGACATCATTTTGGATTCCACAGGGTTTGGGCTGAAATACAGTCAGCTTTCATTAGCTTTTTGTTTTTCCCAGTAGGTCCTTGGACTTTGAAACAAAACCTGAATGACAGCTATGAGCAATTCCAGCCTCACTCCTGATTAGCCACACCAAACAAAACAGCTCTCTTGCCTGTGAAACCCCCCTACACACACACTTTGCACCCAACAAGCCTTGAAACAAACATTATTTATGCTGCCGACCCTTCTGTAGTGCATTCCAAAAAGAAGAGTAAAATGAAAAGCCACTTTCCTGGGACTTAATCAATAATTCATTTTAAACGAACATACTGCACAAAAAATAAAAAACCAACATATCCACCCAGGACATTTCTGTAACACCACAGTTTATCTACAGACTTTACTGGGTATGTTAATTCAACACCAACACTAAGAAGAATTTAGCTATTCATTTGAGCAACACCATATTTCCATTTTACTCATGGAGAGGGAAAAGAAAATAAAGAAGGTAAAAAAATTGAGATCCCCACCCCCATCAAGGTCTGTTGGGAAGCCTGTGGTCAAGACAGAACAGAACAAAGATCTCCCAACCACTGGCTTTAGCTGGCTTAATTCCTGCTCTTTGCTGCTATCTAGTCACTTGGGAAAACAAACAGAAAAAAAATGCTCCAGGCAAAACTGCTGAAAAAATGAGCACGAAACTCAGCCATGTGGATTATGTTAGATTCAGCCCCTAGAACACCGAAACGCTCCTTGAACTTTATATATACACAACTTTATGTCCGCAGATCCCTCCTGCCAAGGACAAACCAGCCCTGTTGAGAAAGCTACCGAAAGTCAGCTACTCTCCTCACTCGCAAATTCTGCAGCTAACTACAAATTAAAACTACACAGCAGCAGAGCCAACTGAAACATCTGCCTATTAATCAAAACTAAGTTTTCTCTAAAAGCCTCACCAACTTTCTACATACAATGACAAAGCACAGTAGCATTGGAGAGTCAGAAAAAGAGAGATGAAAGAAAGGAACATAATTTTTGCTCAGTGAGAGAAAACAAAAAGTAGAAATAACGGCCTACTCCATCATCACACAATGACAAAGTCTGCAACAAAAATCCCGGAAGGTAACAGTAGTTAGAGATACTAGTCATACCTTGCCTTACACCCACTCACTTCTCTTCCAACCAATAAGGCATTTTTTCTTTTCCATTCACAGAAATTGTCGTTCCAGGACACCAATGATACACGTAAGAGCTACTGCCTCCGTTTATTTGCCATCTTCTGCTGTCATTCACACACCTATACAAAGCAGCATCACACAGTGGCAACACCCATTTTACATTCGGCAGTTCAGTTTTTCTTTTTTTAAAATACACTGTATGAATGTCTGGATCACATTAAACATGACTAATAAACACCGAAGTTACAGTCTCGAAGCACTGCTCAAAGGGCAAAACATCAGTGTGTCTCCAGGCAACCACAACTTCCAAGTCAGAAAGAAGATCTAGATTAAATCCAACTAGTCATCATGCACAGAAGAATACTTCTTGCATGGTCTATTCACACGTTTTGTAGACATATAGAAAGGAGTTGCTATTCCCCACTCCTGAGTGCAACCAGGTTCACAGAAACAGGCTCATCTTTACCATGGTAGACACATCCACAACAGCAATGTGCCAGCAAGTTATAAAAGAGCACATTTTACCCAGCCACATGCAGAATGAAGGCCATCTCAGGTTTTGAGACATCAGCTCCGGCCTCAGAATTCAAATTTTCAGGTCAATGAGTCCCTCCTTTTTTTGGGCACTCAGTTCCCTGAAGCACTGAGGCAAAACAAGCACAAGCACAAAATATTTTTTAGGAAAAAAGAATGTCAGAGGAAAGTACAAGTTTCAAGAAATCAAAACAAGAGCTTCCTAAACTGTTTATTTGAATTACTTTCTTTAGCATACAAACTATTTTCAGTCATATTATTTAAACCAGGTATAAGTTTGTATGAATCACCAGAAATTCCATTTCTTTCCAAGCTTCTCTCTATCACATCTTGCTTTAGAGCTTTAGACTAGTTTTGCACACAGTTTCTGCCTGGCCTGGCATAGACTTGACTGTTGCCTTGAGCAGAGTCAGTTTGCTTGCCACTGCTTGGCCGGCCCTTGAAAAAGTTACTCCAGCAAGAAAGAAGGCAAATTCCTTCCCAGCAGGACCTACACCAAAATGACTCTACTGTGAAGAAGCAGAAATGCAACTAAAGTTAACCTCAGTGCATTGATTTCATCTAACCCCCACAAAGCTTCTCCATAGATCTCGCTCCCTCACTGTAAAAGATGAAAAAATGGCTAAAGCAGCAGTCAGAAGCAGTCCTAGAAATTTCAATCTCTTACGGAAACTGCTGCCAACGACTAAGCAGTCCCACCAGCCACAGCTCTCACCAAAGAGACGTGTCAGATGACCAGAAGGCTACAAGGCAGAACTGAGGATCATGATGACTGTTCTCCTGCAATACACTTCGGGAGACTTAAAACTAAACAAAGTTGCCAGGAATGGTCTAAGTGGAACAGCTCAGTCAGAAGCCAAGCCAACATAAAGCAAAGATCAGAGGATAAACACAGTTCCGTATGCCCAAGGCCTGGAGCTCTTCTAAAGGCGAGCGTTTACCTGAGGAATAGCTTCTAACAGAAAAGGGCAGTGAGGGACTATGAAGTAGTTGGCGTCATCTCCATTGAGGACATGGGGGTTTTTTTTCCTTTCTGAAGCTAAGCTTCAACTTAGTGGCTTCAGGCGGCCATTTGTTGAAAACAAAAGGCTCCCTAAAAAACTTTTTGCTGTTTCCTCTCTGGAAAGCCTGCCAGTGGTACCGACCGCCCCGCCTTCCTAAGAGAAGGGAAGCTCAGCACTTTCACCTTTAAACCATGTGGGCTTGGATGTGGGCTGTGAAGGAAAGGATAGCATTGTTCTTCTCCTTACAGCAGGAGGTCATTGCTACAGCGTCCAAACTCTCTCCTGCAAATCAGGAGACAGGAGAGGAAGATTTCTCAAACTCTGTTAGGGACAGCACTGCAGTTGGCTCCGTAAATGGAGGCTGAGTCAGAGCTGCAACAGGAGCACTGTAACAATGACTGATGTGAGGAGCACACATGGACTCAGCCTGGATGGAGAAGCAGCTCATCACGACCCTACCTCTGTGCTCTCCCTCGCACAAGAACATCCCTCCAGAACACCTTGACATTGAATAGCATTGCTCAGACTCTGCTTGACTATGTTCAACAGACAAAAAAAACCCACATCACACATAAATAATTCCATCCCTTCAACAGCAACATGAGAAGGTGAATGCAAGCAGATGCCAGCCCTCTCTAGAATTACCGTCCCCCCACACGTAAGGTAAGCTACCAGCGCTGCTGTGCCACCTGACTGGCGGATCTGTACCTGCTTTTATCTGGGAACAAAGGACACATCAGACCTGTTTTAATGGAAGAAGTGCAGCATGACCCGACCTGAGAAAGCACGAAGATAAATGGAGGCCTGTATTCTAATTGCTCTGTCATCTGCACAGGCCATGGACTCAGTATCCTGGGAGCACTGGACTTTTTGTGAGTTCCCTACAATTTGAGCTATAACTGCTTAGTAATGCTCTTTTAAAATAGCAGCAAAAATCTGGATCAGAACAATCACTCATCAGTTTCTCTATGCCAGACAGAAAACTGTTCCAAATATCTAGAACAGGGCTTTCAAGCCTGAAATATGATTCACAAATTCTTCATTTTTTCACCCCCTCATAGAAACTCAGTTCTGTAGAAAGGAAAAAAATTACATCAGTTCTCAAATCAGTTCAGAACAGTTCCTTCACTGACAAGTTTAAACTCCCCAGATCCCAAACATCATCCACATTGGCATGAGTTCTACAAATGCTTTCTTGATCTCAGTATAATTTCAGGACAGACTGAAAATACCTGAAAGGAATGTTTGTGGTACTCATCACTTCCTACCAAACGAAGGGCAAAAAGTACTATATATGCACTTTCAGTTAATTTTACAGAAGTGACATCTGTTTAGCCACTCAATTTAGAAAATTTCCAAACTATGCCAAAGTAGGATTTCTTCACCTAACAGAGGATGCATGTTTAAAAACACCTCACGGTATATCTGGCATTAATGGATTAAATAAATAAATAAATAAATTTCTGCTCAGTACTGATCACTTGCACCACCATGTCTTCCAGCTCAGTGTGTCATTCAGTAGTAAATCAGATCAAGGAATTGATTCATCTAAAAATTAACCTGAAAAAAAGAAGTTGTTTCAAATGGATCAGTCCCTCTGCCAGATCTCAGCATCAGCAGACAAACAGAGGCAAAATACGGGAAAAGGCTGAGGGTGGGGTGAGGGTATGGGCAACCAACAACAAGGACTGCATGGGCTAATCCACCAGCAAGCCCCGGTACTGTCACACATGTCCATTCACATGGTTTGATATGAACCTTCCTTATTAAGCCAGATCACAGATTTTTGTCACATGCAACTTTAAAAAGAAAGGAAATCTCATAAGTACATCTGACCCAACATCCACTCTATCAATGTTCGGGAGGCACCTTGCCATCAGCTTCAAAGAGCTGAATCCCATACCCATCAGGGCCATGTTGAAAAACTGCAGATTACAGCTCTTCTACCTATGGAGAGCAACCCATGGAGCATGTGGGGAAAAACAGAAAAAAAGTCCACTCTGTGTGACTTTTGGGAATTACCTCCAAATTTCACCTACTGCATGAGAAGTAGACTAAACTCACATAAGCAAAGACCTGTAAGATGCCAAGACATTTGTATTTAAGCTCTTCCCTTCTTGTCCTCCTCTGTAACAAAGCATCACGAAAATACTACAGTTTCACTGACTAAAGGAACTTACAGTGACTGTCATCGTCCTCTTACACTGAGTGGCCTGACTCCCTTTTGTGCAGATATTACCTGTCTCCTCTAGACACGCCTTTTTCTTCATCAGATGCCTGGGACTAAGAACTTTTCCAAATACTGAAATTCAGAGCAGGGAAGAAAATACTACTGAAATGCTTAACAAATATTTGCATGTGCACGCACCTTGTACACCACATGCATAAAACTGAAGGAAAAACATAGGCTTCTGTGATATAAATAAAGCAAATGACTTAAAAATAATCTAATCATGGTTCAAATCTATCCAGCACCCTACTACTAAGCAAAAATCAGGAAGTAATCAGAGAATGATTTTCTGACAATTAAACAAGAACAATAGCAAATATTTCATTTGCAATTAAGAATATGGGTTTTGTTTTCACAGAAACAGTGGGGATTTCTTCAACAGTGACTTCAATTAACTGCTGCTCCCCCCCACTGCCAAAAGGTTTAATGGGCCCAAAACCACAGCTGCTTTTCCCCAACCATTCCAGACTTTAAAAAGGGCATTATTATATCCTCTTTAAAACAAAAAGTGTCAACTACGTTTATTAAGCTCATCTACTGTACTGACGGACATTCCTCCAGACAAAAAAAAACACCAGACAAAACCACAACACAGATAAATAAACCCCAGCAAAACCAGTTAGTGGCCTCAGAAGAACCCAAACGCTCTAGATACATTTAAAAAAAGAAAAAAAAATTAATAGCTCTGTTTTGTGGTTGCCACAAGCCAACCTGCTAATTCAGGGCAATGTCACCAACAGTATTCTTATCTGTAAAGGGTAACAATCAATTGTTTGACAGAAACAAAGGAGAGCTCAACAGGAAATCAACCAGCTCGGGACAGATGGTCACTGAATCAAGTTTCACCCCTCCCCTCTCCAAAAATAGGCTTAAGAGGCATTTTCTGTTACCAAGCAACAGCCCAAAGGAAGGCATAAATCTTTTCCTACGTGTTACCCCCCTCCTCCCTGACACACATACATTTCAGTCTACTAGGGCGGTATGTTTGTGGGCTTGTTTATTTTTTAAATAATAGGTCCGAGGGTTTATTCAGTGCAATGTTCTGCATGCCAGCCAGACACCTTTTTCTTTTTTTTTTCTTTTTTGGCAAGAAGGTGGCTAACTGTAACCATGCTCTCAGAGCTGCCCTGAAGGTGGGTTACAATGCTACTTAGTCACCCCTCGGTGTTCGGCCAAGGTTCACTGGAGACCTGAGAAATTACTGCCCCGAGGAGGGGAATTCCTGTATATAAGACGGACATGATTCTGATCACGCCCTGACAATAGAGGTGACCTTTTTCTAAAGGTCATCGTAAAACCCTGTACCTGCTTTAACCCCTAAAATACCACAAAATTTAATCTCAGAGAAAGCACCACAGTATCTTTAATGTAACATGTGGACCAGAGGACTTTCAAGTAATTCGAATTTTCAGAGCATTAATTCTCTAGTTCAACCACCCTAAGAAAGAATCTGCTATTCGGGGTATGGGATGAATAGGAAAAGACAATCAACATTTACTTTTCTGCTGGGCCAGGAAGGGGGGAGTGGAGAAAGAGACCCGAGGTGGCTGTTTGTGGAGCGGAGGGGGAGGGGAGCAGAGAGCAGGGGGTAAAGGACAGCGGCTCTGAAATTCAGATTAGCGTCCAGAGATCAAACCGGTTTGTTTGGCCCCCATCATACAAACGGGTAACAGGCCGGCAGGCCACAAAAAGAGATGTAGTTAAATTTAACTATACAAAGAGTGATCTGCAATAAAATTAAAAAGGAAAAAAAAAGGGGGGGGAGGGGGGAGTTTAGAATTAGAACCGTCACAAACATTAAATGGGGAAGAAAAATTCTCACTTAGGCAACAAACTGGGTAATCATCCTTTAAAAGTGCAGAGCCTGGATTACCACTGACACATACTTAGACTACTAAAACATATGGTAAGAAAAAAAAGGTATGGGGGAGGGGAAAGGTTGTGACAGCATGTGGCCTCCAAGTGCTTTATTTACTCCCTCTTAAACTACCTCTTGCTTTAGCCAGTTCAAGACCTTCTGTGAGAAGCAGCCCAGCTGATTTTCACCAAGTATTTCATGTGCTCCTTTAATACCCACGCAGATAGCGATTAGCACTGCCACAGCAGGTAAGCAGAGCCCCAGCCACCGGCTGCTTGGCTGATGAGGGGCCTTGGACTTTCAAATCCCTGTCACCACAAAGTCATCTCGGTGGAGACGCTGCCCCAGCTCTCTGCACATGGCAACCAGATCGCTCAAGGAAACCAGATACTGAGACATTTCAAGTCAGTCAATTCAAATTAAGTTAATTGAAATTTTAACAGAAGTTTTGAACACAAAAGCCAAATTAAAAACTGCTTGCGTGTACGCCAAGAATACGATTTGGTCTACTATGTCTCAGGCTTCCTGACACAAGCACGAGGCTCAGCAGCCCATGGTTCTGACAGGACGCTTGAACTAAGGACCCTTTAAAGCTCAGTCATAGAAGACTGTAATACAGCGCTTAAAAAAAATCCCAGGACAACCACCATCCATGTTTTAGAATCAGGGAAACTGAGGCGCAGAGAAGCCATGTGGCTTTTCTCAGAATTCCAGCAGAATTCTTCGGCAGAATTCTAAAGTAAACCCAGATCTTTCGCAGGCACAAGTCTGCAATGTAATAGCATCCTGAGCATTCAGATGAAACCTAGCTATTATCTATGTAAATTCATGGCCCACATAAAGTTATTTGTCTGTACCTTTTCACAGCTTAGTGAAGAGTCTTGCAACTGAAATCCAGTTATTTGCTGGAACTAGTTGTTCTGATCAGGCAGGCAATGATAGTTACATCAGAGTTATTCAGGAACAGATATACCTATTCTTCTAAGACATTCAGAATTTGGCTAAATAAGACACCAAAAAAATTAAATTTTTCACTAATGCATGTTAGTAATTTGGCTATAGCATAGTAAATGAATTATGGACTGCAGCGGTTTTGTTTCTTTTGAACATCAGTGTAAATGGTGTGAAATATACCATGGCAACAGAAGCCCTGTACTCTTACATACATAATCTATCATATGGGAAAAAAATACATTGCAGATTTGCATAAGCATTTATCATAGTTTTAGAAGAGGCTTTTACTCTTAAATTCACATGCTGCTCTGCCATGATAAGAGAGAGATAACCACATCAAAGGGGAAAGAAAGTTTTTTTCCTTTTTCCCCTCTTAAGTATGCCATCATGCTTTTCTTTGTCAACCAAAGAAACTTCTGTATTCCTTGGCTAAGGTGGAATTGCCAGACCCACTGCACATTTTTTGGTCAAAATGTAAAAGTCTACCTCAGATTTCCCTCAATAATTCTATGATTCTACAAGGTGAGATCAGATAAACCTGCTTTCCAGTAGCTTTTTCTTTAAAAAAATCACAATATGGTTTTTTTTAGAATGTTTCTTAAGTTGCTAGTTTAGAACACTAATACAGTTTGGGGCTATTTTTCCTGGCACATGTAATGACAGTAGGGACACAAGAAGGTTCACCAGTGTATTTATTCTCATATCCTTGCACACTGGCTGAAACACAGGTTATGTTGATTTATGCTAAATCAGAAAGGCCCTGTGACATCTCATTTTCAACAAGCATTTTTTAACGAGAAATTTATCAGGCCCTCTCAGCACAGACTGCACTCAGGAACAGGGAAGACAGAATTATTTTAATGAATTCATCCGGAGGCCAGCCTTCTTCCAGGCATATGGCCTCAAATACGCTCGATTTCTGTCCTTGGAGCAAAGGATTAGTTGTGAATTTTAAAGCAGTTCTGCTCTCTGGCCCTTGTTAACTTGCCAGTTAACTTCTTCCTAAAACTGAATTTCTCAAAGACATCCAGTCTCTAGTTGCCAATTTCTAGTTCTTCTTTCCACCTATCGCTGTGTTTTTAACAAAAACTCAGCTTCCCACAGTTTTATTCACATCATCATTTGGAGCAGGAAAAGGCATGCTGTCATCCAGCCTCCATTCCTCTTTTCAGAATTGGAACTAAAAAGCACAACCTCCTTCTTCCCACACTTTGCTCTTTTTCCTGTACCCACGGAGTATGTTCAGCTACAATGTGACAGCTGGAGGGAAACTGCAACCCACATACTGCATCATCACATAACAGTTTTATTCACATCATCATTTGGAGCAGGAAAAGGCATGCTGTCATCCAGCCTCCATTCCTCTTTTCAGAATTGGAACTAAAAAGCACAACCTCCTTCTTCCCACACTTTGCTCTTTTTCCTGTACCCACGGAGTATGTTCAGCTACAATGTGACAGCTGGAGGGAAACTGCAACCCACATACTGCATCATCACATAATAACTATGCCCAGAAAAATAAAACATTTGGACACAGGTACCACTCAGTTATCAGAAAGATGCACAAGGGCATGTAATTGAGAAGAGCAGTTCCCAAACCTCACCAATTAACAAAATAATAAGTAGAAGCGATTGATTAACATAAACAAATATATCCTTGTTACGCATGCTTTAATTTAGTCTCCCCAAAAGTTTAAAATTAATAGTACTGGGCTTATTTTAAGTTTCCTGTGAGGAAATGTTTGCTTATGAACACTAATCTAGAAAGACTGATTTTAGACAAAGCAACAACGTCAATCCATCAGGTAGCACTATTACCCTGTGATGCTCAATCTCCCATCCCAGACAGGCCAGACAACCTCTTACGGAGTCACTCAAGCTTTGCAGCCTTCCCGCTGACAGATGCCCAGCGATGCCTTAATCACTGGACCCTTTCTGGGTTGCCATCCAGCAACATGACAAGACCTGCAGACAGCTGCCACGAACACAACCCACCGTGTCTCTCTACTGATGTCCATGACTGGATATGCAACAGGCATGGACTTCTGGTGACGTACAGAAAGGACACCTAGCGCACAGCAGAAAAAACAGCCAGAAAGAAGCCACCCAAAAGCAGGTTACCAACATAGTTCATGCTTTCAGTTACCAACATAGTTCATGCTTCCAGTAGCCTGTTCCTTGAGTACGTTTGCAAAGCTCTTGGGCCTGTTGAACTGTTTCAGGAAGCTGTATCTTACCAATAGGTAACACTGGCTAGTTTTAGGAGCTTTGTACTACCCCACCTAACAACAAATGCAGAATCACAGTATCATTTGGGTTGGACGGGACCTCTGAAAGTCAACCAGTTCCACCCTACACACAAGGCAGGGCCACACTAGAAATCCTGTGACAGAAAACTACTGTTGTGATGTGTTTAGATTTATGGCTGATCTGCATGAATAGTTTTGACTTATTATCCTGTCAAATTTAAATGTGAGGTTGTCAGTAATTCTCAGCTAGACTACAATGAAACAAGAACTGAAGGCCTGTTTCTTAAAATTAAAAAGTCAGATGTACAAAATACAGTTTTTCTCAAGGAAAATGAAATGTTTTATCAATGCAAATGTTTTATCTGTTTCCCAATACACAGTTTTTGCAATTTGGACAAACTACTAACGAACTACAAAGTAAAAACCCAGTCATGTGTCAAGGTTATACGTTGAAGTTCATGCTGTACTTGTTTATATAGTGAATCAGAATAGAGAACATGAACTTAAGGTATCAGTATCATCAGATATCAGAAGTATCAAAACTATGCAGCATCTGTTGCATTCCTCTCTCCTTTTCATCCCCAAGACCCTCAACCACATGTTATTGAATTCAAAGCTGAACCCATTTTCACAGCACATTTCAATTAAAAAGCATCTGGAAGAATACTGTATTTTACTCAAAGTAAATCCCAGATCCAATTCTCATTTATTACACTGCTGGGACAGCATCCTTTAAACATGGTGATCAAAAGCAATCCTCTTTTTTTCCCTTTAAAGAGACACCAAAGCAACAATGTTAGGATGAATTTTCGACTGGCCTCAACAGACTCGTTATATAGATTTGCCTTTTTCAACAGGAGGAACTCTGGCAACACACACATGCAACTTTACAAGTTCAACTTGGCAGTTAATCTGTCTGGCCTTAGCACATAATCAGAAATGGATTTACTACAGTGACAGCAAATGGAGCTGAAAACCTACACTGCACTGTGTAGAGGAGTGCTTAACCCTTATCACAAGCACAGCCTCCCTCTTTCTACACCAAATCCACATCACAACTGGAATCATCCCAAAGCCAAGCTTGTCAGAAAGCCAGCCAGTCATGCTGCAGATGAAAACTGAGCATCCATCTGCAGTCACCAGACACAAGGTATTTCTCAATAAAAGCACCATGCTGGACAGCCAGCAAGCAAATGCTCATTATGACAGCTGAGAGCAGCCAGAAGAATGCTGGGGGTTTTTTTTCCTCCCTCTCAGGCTCTTCTGCCACAAGGTCACATCTGCTGTTCAAAATTCAAGTGGTTTTTTTTGGTGGTGGCTTTTGTTTAAGAGCTTCTGAGGCATACTATTTTGAATAACCTTACTAGTGGCACATCTACTATATGCTAAGAACTCCTGGTCTAGTCACACCCAAACATAAAGGCAAACTGTGAGTACAATGTTAGACTTCAGAGCAGTATAAGCCACTTCAGCCAAACAATCATTAAAGAATCCTATGACCCATTAAGACTTTGGACCTTTACGATATCAGACATGAGCATTTCTAATTCATGTCTTTGTATCTTTCATAAATATATATATATATATATATGTACATGCACACACATACACACCATCCTCCCTAGTTTGTCATCTACATCTTGGAGGACTTCTGGAGGAGGAAACTGCCTATGGGTTTTCTGCAGCACCCAGAACGCTCTCAGGCACATAGTATGTAAGAAGGGTATTACTAAACTAATCCTAGAAAACAAAAATACCTGTATGTTTAGATGCCCTGCTGTTTCATAGGAAAGACTCCATAGCTCTTGACACAAAAGCTTGCAACACCTAATGTTTTAATCTTGATGCTTGCTTCTGACATCTGTTAATATAGTCACTGTGGACCTGGACGAAGAAGGTGAAATAATCTGGCAGTCAAATCATCTTGCCCCTTAAGAGGCTTGGAAACCGAGAGCTGACTCTCCTAATCAATTAAAAAAAAATTAGCAAGACATAACCTTCAAAAATTGCTAAAATTACTGCAATCGGGATGGTGAAGATAAGCATATTTTTTACTCTGAACTTCTGCTTTTAAATACCCCATTGGTCTGTGTGCCTCTATTCAAGGCCTCAAAGTCTTTTTGGATGGCTTTGCCCTTTCCTTCCCCTCCCCTCAGGTTTTCTTCAAAATTGCGTGTCTCTGAGCTGATACTGATCATTTGGCTAATCCACCTAGTTTCTTATTGTCCTCGCAGCAAGCATTCTCCCTACAAGAGATTAAGATTAGAAAGAGTAACAACATCTTAACAGTTCATCTATGCAAATAAATTTTTGGAAGCATTTTTTCTAAGACTGGGAAACCACCACATTCTTAAATGTCACATACAGCATGACCTTCAGGAAGCTGTTACCTTTTTCTTGATGCAGTGAAGGGCACTGCAGCTGTAAAAATCAAGATCTAATTCCCAGTCTTCTCAAAGGAATCACCAAGTTGTGCTAGGAATTTTATTCTAAATAAGTGGTTTCAAGAAATTACAAGATTAAGCTTCCTTTAATGAAACAGCTGTTCTCAAAATGAACTGAAAGTGTGAAAGGACAGGAGCATAAAGCCACCCATGGTTCTAAAGGAACAGAGAATTTGGGGAGCTTCCTAAAAAGCCACAGGGAGATGGTCAGTGAGGCAGGAACAAAAGCAGTAAAAGTAGATGGCACGATCTCCTGAATAGCAAGACTGAGATGCAATTGTACGCTGTGAGACACCATATTGCAACCCCCAGCGTATCACCAAGGAGATGGTAAGCGGAGAACCAATAGCAACCAAGTACTTTACCAGCAGTGGAAGGACACAAAGCTCAGGATAGCAAACAGAGCCTTTGGCTCTCTGCAAATCCCTAACTGACAGCCATTAGGACAAGGTTTTGTAACATATGCCCTTCATCCTGAGACACTGGTAATATGGGTAGGCAACAGCAATGCTTATAAAACCAGTGACTTCAGTGTAAAGAGGTAGGTGCCGACATTCCTTACAGCATCAGAAGCAGCTGAACTCGCGCTACTGGGAACGGCTCCTCCTTAGCTCAGCATCTCTCTGAAGTAGGTACAATGGAGGAAGCGCCAAAGAGCTCGAGTCTCACTAAGCTGAGGACGCTGTGCCACACTGCAGTTTTTAATAAGTGGTCATATGCTCTTTGCTAGGAAGATTGTGGAGAATCAGGCCCACAGAAATTTCCAAACACTCTACTAATTACTCTCTACTGATAATACAGTATCATACAACTCAGAGTATACATAGTCTCACTACGCATTGGCATTAGAATTGCATATGAACCATCTCTATCTTTCAAAAGACAGCTGGAATTAACGGGGTGGGGGGGGCGAGGGAGAAATACCTCCAAATTAAAAGCGTAATTTAACTGTCGAACCCACAGAAAAGGTCTCCTTAGGTTTCCTTACATTTAGAGACTACAAAAAAGCAAGTTTTAAAGTTAGAGGTAGCTAAGTAGAAGAAAGGGGAGAAGCCTAATATCTCTCAAATACGCAGAATGTTAGAGGGAAAGCATTTTATACACACACTAACACTTCTTTATGAAGCCAAATTTAAATGCTGTATAGTTCTAGAGAAAAACAGCAGCCTAAACTGTCTTCCAAAGAAGACTACTGATTTCTGAAATTTTGGTTGTGTACACCCCATTCAACAGAGAAATTATTGCTGCAGAGCCAGATGCAGCAGAATTCAGTGGAAAAAAAAAAGAAAGAGAGGTACTAGCAAAATGTTCAATTGCATTTGCCACCCTACATGCATCAGTTCAAAATAGTCAGCAATCTAACTAACCTTAACAACTTCACACTGTGCATTCCAGGGAAATCTAATTACTTTTCGTGAGATGTGGAGATGGGTCTTCACTTAAAGAAAGCCATAAAAAAGAACACTATTAATAGAGCGCATTTCAGACATCAGTTACATTCAGTAACTAATTTCTTTCCCTGCCTCAGAGTGCTCAGATCACACCAACAGTCACTCCAGGCTTATTCATGGAACCACTGCGACAGATGTCTGGTAATCTCTTAAGTAACAGTATCTTAAGTCTGCCCACACTGTTTTGCTGTTCACAGCTCCATCAGTTTGGAAAACTACCTCAAAATATCCTCTCCAAAACCTTACCCGGGAAATATCAATTGAAGGTTTCTATCAGATCTGACTCAGACTACTCCCTATCATCTTACTCTTCTGGTGATTCTATGTCACAACATACAGTTACTGTAGCATAAGTGCAATTAAAAAAAAACCTCCCCAAAACATTAAATGTAGATTTACTAAAGCATTTGACAATACATGCTGTAATATGTTCAGATCAGGTATATGGTTTTTTAATTAAACCTCTGATGTGTCATGGAACTGAAAATGCTAACTCAATGTGAATTACATTAAATATAGTTCAATATTACACAATTCTCTATAGCCTCTCATGTCCCAAAAGAATTTCACAGAAGCTGAGACATTACTCTGTGACAAAGTAGGATGACAAACCAGATGACATGGCTTCAGGAGTCACCCAAACCAAAAATAATTACATTTTAGCATCACAGAATAATTTCAATTGAAGAAGACCTTTAAGACTATTGAGTCCAACCATTAACCTAGCAATGTCAAGTCAACCACTAAACTACATCCCTAATACACCATCTACATGTCCTGTAAATACTTCCAGGGATGGTGACACCACCACTTGCCTGGACAGCCTGATCCAATGTTTAACAATCCTTTTGGTAAAGATGTTTTTCCTAATATTCCATCTAAACCTCCCTGACACATCTGAGGCCACTTCCTCTTGTCCTGTCACTTGTTACATGGAAGAAGAGACTGACTTCCACCTCGCTACAACCTTCTTTCAGGTAGTTGTAGAGAGCAGTAACGTCTTCCCTCAGCCTCCTTTTCTCCAGGCTGAACAGCCCCAGCTCACGCAGCAGCTCCTCACACAACTTGTTCTCTAGACCCCCCATCAGCCTCATTGCCCTTCTCTTGACCTGCTCCAGCACCTCAGTGTCGTGTAGTGAGGGGCCCAAAACTGAACACAAGATTCAAGGTGTGGCCTCACCAATTCCGAGTACTGGGGGACAGTTACCTCCCTGCTGCTGCTGACACCATCATTCCTGACCCAGGCCAGGATGCCATTGGCCTTCTTGGCCACCTGGGCACACTGCTGGCTCATGCTCAGCCAGCTGTGGACCAGCAGCCCCACATCCTCTCCCACTGGGCAGCTTTCCAGCCACTCCCTCCCCAACCTGCAGCATTACCTGGGTTTGTTGTGACCCAAGTGCAGGACCCGGCATTTGGCCCTGTTGAGCCTCATACAACTGGCCTCTGCCCATCGATCCAGCCTGTCACTTCTGCAGGGAACTCCCTGCTTCTGTTTGATACTTGCAAGCCAACAACAACAGTGTACAGAATTCAGCTGTCACCATTGTGAATAAACACTGTTCCAAATTTCTGTTATCTGCAAGTTGCCCCAACGGATGCTCTGTGTATTTTCTTTCGGATTACAAAAGCATTAATTACTCTAGTAAGAGTATTGAGAGCCTAATGCTACTGGATAGTTCACCACTATACACCCTGTCACAGCATGGCTCTTGTTTATGGGTCATTTTCACTACCTACCTCCAAGTTCGAATCCATTAATGGGGACTACCCTAGCCATGCTCAGAGTTGCAAATGAGCCTCTGTAATGACTTACTGAAAATTCATTTACTAGTTCTCTCCTTGTTATATCACCATATTCTCAGAGCTCTTGGAAACAAGATGTGTTTGGGATATACAAGACACAAAATTGGTCCACAAATGTATCCCCACACTGAACATGGCATGAAACAAAACGGTCAGGTCCAGAATTTTTTAAAAAAGAAATTGAAACTATATTAAGCAAAAGTATTTTGAACAAATATTCTGAAAAGCAACACTTTCCATGACACTTTAACGAATGTCATGACAAGATATGGTTTGAGGGAAGACAATGATTCTTCAAGAAAATGTCAACATATTAATTGTAAAAATTTAGTGTTGTTTTATGAGTGCTGCTGTAATCTGTTTCAGAATATTAGAGATCTCTTAATCACTTAATATATCTAATGAACTCTAGTACGTGGGACTAATTCTCTAAATGACATCATTGTCAAAATGTCAAGGCTTATTACTCCTTCATTCGTTGGTCTTCTCGACAGTCCTCAGTCTCACGATTCTGTTTTAGAAGCAAAGGGGAAATGCGTCCTCTGCACTACGGGTGAGAAACGATTATGCAAGAACTGGCAAAATACGTGTGTCTCAAATGCTTTTTTACATTAATGGTTTCACAATCCTTTTTACAAGAGTAAAGATATGATGCCTTAATATCATGCCTGAGCTCCAGGTTTTGTTAATTACATCCTACCTACCTAAATGCCCCCTGTAGTTTCAATTAGACATGGTATTCTTCTTCACTTCCCGTCCTGATTATTGTAGACTGTTGCTAAGCGCTAGTTAACAGTTGCCACATTCACCCGAAGCTGGCTGCACTTTCAGTGGTCATTCAAAGAATTAAACACAAAACATATGGTACAGAACCATACAAAGCATAAAAGCACTTTTAAAAACCACTCTATAATGCTTAATATGAAAGATACTACAAAAGGTTACACCATTGAAAGTAAAATCCGTATAGTTCTATGCTCACTGGAAATTTCCTAGAAAAAAACCTGAAAATTACAGAGAAATGCATTAAATTTTTTGCTTAGCTATGATTAATAAGACTTCATGGAATGTATTTTGGACATTATACTCAGTTCAGTTTTACACTGAATGAACAGCCCCGCATTCATAATACCATAAACTTTACAGAGATTTTTCCAGATTTCCCTTAAAAAATAGTTTCATTCCCTATATCTCATAGCAACTAGTGAGAGTCTCCTGCATTATCAAGTTTTCTTCTTCCTTGTATCTGCTAAATACTTTGGACGTGACTCACTGAACCACCAAATATCAAGGCAAATAGTTTTATGCTTAAGAAGACCTTGAACGAAACATGCTTTTTGAATTCTAGACAAACTTTTCACATAGTCAGGTCACCCTTCCTTTCATCTGTGATGTCCTCATGAGATCTTAAGAAACTTCACATATTTTAATTATCCCAGTAAAAGCACAGTAATCAAGTTGCCCATTACTGCTTACTTCCTTTAGTATGACATCCTGGTCTTAGGAACTGCCTTACAAAAAAAAAAATAAAATTTAAATCACTATTTCTGATTGTTACATTATCTACAGCTACATCATCTACAGGCAAACCCAACTACTAAAGAGTCCTGGTACATATATACTAGGTTTTATAATTAAATTCTTTTCGCACTAAACATCTTAGTCAAAAAATTGTTTTGCATAAACACGACCAACACAAAAAAAAAAATACACGCTGTATTTTTTATCTATACTAACAGATGCACAATTAAACCTTTAGGGTTCAGAGCCCAAGCCTTTAAACAGGTAGGTACATACTGAACATTCTTAACTGAATTTTGGGAGCATTTTATTGGAAATACTTAAGAATACATGAGAAAAAGTATGTATAAGTTTGAAAAGCACAAGTGTTAAGACAAGGAATAAATAAACATTTCTCAACAACTCTAAGAATCCTCACACAATCCTTATTCCTCTGCAAAGAGATATTAAAAAAAGTTAATTCACAGAAGCGCTCCGTAACTGCTTTCATTCCACTCAGAAGCAAACTCCTCAGAATAAGGTTTCATATTTTCAAGGATTTTTTTTTAATCCCACTACTGCATATGTAATAAACTTTTCAATCTACAAAAGACTTGCCCTTGTTTTTCTTGACAGGGCATATTCCTTAACAAAAATACAAACTTAAGTGTGCATTACAGCATTTAAAAGCGCAGAAAGCTTTAGCCATCCTCTCAGAGGTCACATATTTAACTATATCTGCAGCTGAAATATGCACCTACTCGCTTCACTCTCAGCTCCGAACACCAGTAATAATTGTAAAAAATAACGAAAATGCTTCAGTTACTCCTAGTCAGGAGATAAAAAAGAGTGTCTTCTTCTGCAGCAGCCTTTTATTTAAATATTTTTAAAAGCTCTTTGGACCAAGGTAACAAAGAAGTATGAAGAATAGGAATGTTATTTCAATAATTCTTAAAATAGAATTATAATTCAGTGACAAAGCCGTAAGAGTCACCAATTCAAAGAAAACCAAATGGAATTACGTAAAAAGGGTCTTCTCTTCAGGGTACGTAAAGAAAACGTACTGACAAGCCGTGGACATGTGAAATATTTTTCCACCAGGTAACCTGAAAAGTGTCCCTCGCTTTAAGCACATCTGACCACTGGTACTCCCTGGATTTCAGAATATGGATCAATAGGCGCAAGGCTTGGGGCCTAAACAAAGCGCAACCCTTGGCCCACCCTCTGCGTGTTCACGGTTTGAACTAAGTTTTCACCTTTCGGAGATTTCGGGGAAGGGCCGGGGCGGGAAGGG
>NW_009737126.1:0-107789 GCF_000703405.1 Apaloderma vittatum
GCATTGAGATGTGATGAAGTGGTTAATTTCATTTCAGAAGCACAGACATGCTGTGGATATGATGTCCAGAAAAAAGATCAAAGTCTGATTATATTCCTGATATTCTGAAACAAAACAGTGCATGCTTTTGCCAGTTGATTTGCAATCAGATAGCTGAAAAGAACTTGAAACCTATAGCCATGTTTTTAATTGTGGATAATGCATTCTTTGTTATGACACAGAGTTACAAAACGTGACAATTCTCTAGGGAATTCCTGTGTCAAACAGTGTCAGGAGGAACAAGGAGCAATAGAGTGAATTCTCCTCAGAGGGCTGCCGCAGCTGTGGCCATCTGCAAAGGAATCGCTGGACTAATGTGGCAAGTTATTTCTGAAACAGCTTCAGTAAGTTGCAGAAGCTTCATTTCCACAAATGCCCTTCCCAGGAGGTTTCTCTGAATCTCAGGAGGCTGTGATATCATTTCAAGGCAATGAGTATTGTGGAGAGACTCAGCTGAAACAGCCACTGCCTGGTGGAAAAAGGAATGGGACAGAGGACCTGCAGTGATCACCACATCCTCACATATTTTGCGATCTGCAAGCATGTGCTGTCATGGTTTGTAGCTCATGTGAGCAGGGCAGAGAATGATAAAGAGCTTCTTTTCTGTCATGGTAATAGGCACCTGATTCTCAAAACCTCTTATAGCTCTGTGTTTTGGTTCAAAAATTAATTTAATCAGACGAGTTTGAGTTGGCTGCCCATAAGCAGATCTGTGTTTATATCTCTGTGTACCTGGCCTTCCTGCCGTACTGAATTCCTTTATCAAAGCATGTCCTCCCGGTCTGACTTTACGTGTCTCTCAGATTTTTCACAGCATTAGGATCCATTTCTTTGTGAGAGGAGGTCTGTGGATTTATTGTGTTCCATCAATAAGCTCAGACTTCAGGATTTTCTCATCTGCAAGCAGTATCAAGATATCACCATTGCATGCACAGGTTGCTGCAGGCCCTTCATACCAACTAAGACGCCTGTACAAAGGCAAAGCAGGCACCTGGAGGAGACTCCACTATTTGTTCAGGCTAGGTGTGCTAAGAGCAAGCACACCTCTGGGTTGAAAGTGTTAGTCTCTATTGTTCTGGGAAATTTACACCAACACTTCCCTGACAAAAGCAGCACAGGAGACTCATGTCCAATAACAGCTGGCACAGGGGCAATGAAAAGATGCCCTCTGCCTCGTGTTCAGTATGCTGAACAAAGCCTGAGCAACTGCGCTTTTGGAAGAGAGAAGTGAATCAATAAACCAATGAGGACTGTCGAGTAATTCCATTGTCTGCAGTGCCTTTAATGGTTTTGGTCAGTAAACCGCAATTATTTTACTGATACGTGTTGTGTTCACTTTTAAATCTCTCTCCCTGCTTCCTATATTAATTTTTAGGAATGAGAAATATCCTAACTGTTTGCATTGTATGGAATCTGTATTTGAAATCAATTGGTGTATAACAAAGGGCCTGCCTTTGCTAGTTAAGGAGCACACATACGAAGTGCCATGTCTTCTGTAATACATTTTCCACGATTTTTTAAATTTAAGATTCATAACAAATTACCATTTGTGGATTTTCAGAGACATTTCAAAAATATATGTTCTTTCTGTCTTTATTTTCTTTGGCGATTGGATTTTGTCCAACTATCCACAAAGTTTACTATTCACAAAATTTAAAAGAAGGTAATCTCCTGACACCTCTACTGTGTGAATTTCTGTATCTAAATAATTTTTATTTCTGCTGTGCTGTAAAACTTAATATATACCTACTTTCATTTTAGATTAATGATGTAACAATCTAAAGATTCTTTTTACTATACTTCACTTTTATTTTTTCAAGGAGCATTTGTTTTTCCATTTAAATATTAAAAAGAAGCAAAGGGGAAATAGAAGAAAAAGACATCATTAGTTTGTTTAAAATAGAAACTGTGCTTAGCACAGGAGGTAGGATTTTGCCATCTACTCTCCAAAGCAAAGAAACATTATAACTTTCAAATACTTTCAGGTGTGTTACTCAAATGTGCAGGCATCTGTAAAAAAAAAAAAAAAAGTAAGCATGATTTCATCCTTAGATAGTAATCTTTCCCCTCAGTCATTCTAGAAGATCAGCAAGAATGAAGATAAGCAAAAGATTATTGACAAAGAGATCACTGGATAATTGGAACATTTTCAAAGATGCACAAAGATGCTGGGGAGTGTTTCAAAGTACCTGGGTACTCCTTTTAAGTACCTGGTCTTTTAAGAGTTGGAATATTTCTCGTGTTTTATTTACCATTAGTTAAGTGATCAGTGGATTCAAGTCCCTGACCTTAATGAGAGAAAATATAGTTATAATTGCCATTGAAATCTTTAGTTAAAAGAACTTTCTTCTGCCAAAGTTTTTGATTTTTTCAAGTGCATTCTAGTTGAAGCAAGATCTTCTTGAATATTGCTATTTTAAAACAACAGCTTAGAATTTTGAATTTCTTCTTATTTTTTCCTTCTGTCTGATAATCATGTTTTCAAGCTTTGTGTTAGCCATTTGAGAGACAAAACTAAAGAAGTTCTTTCAAGTGGAAGGAAATTTTTCATCGTGTTTAACACCTACTTAATTGTCTCTTCAAGTGTTTGTTGTGAGATATTTTAAAATATGGTTACATAAGTTCTGGTGGTGCACCACGACCATAATCTGAGGTGAGGGAGGGCTCGATATTGCTATTCTCTTTGCAGTCAGAGGGAGGTTTGTTAGAGTTGAGGCTTTCTTGGAACAAATCAAGACTTTTGAATTTTTACTGCATCTTTTAAAATGATTGCTAAGATTTTGTAGTTGCTTCAGGGTTTTCAAAAGATTTAATGGTTGCAGTACCAGGCTTGTAAGCTTTTGAAAGGTAACAAATAGACCCACAGAAGAGCTGTGCTATGGGAGAGCACAGGGACCAGTGACTGCATTGCCTTGAGCCCAGATTATGCTTTATTATTTAGTATGTCCTAGGAATTTCCCTGACTTCTTCATTCTTGTACACCTAGTCTCTGTAAAGGACAATGGGGTAATATTCTTCCCATTTTAAAAGCTAGAGAGGCGATGATGCTTGTACACTGCCATGTCCCTGCACTGACAGTGTAGACCATTGGAAAAGGCTTGAGAACAGTAAAAAGGAGCACATCAGAATAGACTGGACTTCTTTCTGAAACATTTAGTCAATGGCAATCCTATCTGGTTATTTTCAAAACTGGAGGAAATATTTTCAAGCTTTTCCAGGCAAGATCTGCGGATGCCCTAGGTATTCATTTGTTATAAATGAAAGACTGGAGAGGGCTTGAGTCTTCCTAATTTGAGACTGACTTTGCTCTGGCCTTGGCATAAACTAGAAGAACTGGAATGCTACCCATTAGGTATGGGCGACCAGAGGCCAGCTGTGACATGCTGTGGCCATGCCTGAATGTGCTCTATGTACAAGCTCTTTCCTTCACAGAGCAAGAAATTTTTTTCACATAGAAAGCAATAAGACTTCTTTTTTTACTGGTAAGTATTTTATGTGTGTGTACATATACATGCATAATTATATTGCATGTATTTGAGTTGCCCTTTCTTTGTGATACACAGGCCGGCTATATCAGTTACTTCCTCTGGACCTTTTTTATTCACCTCAGTAACTTGTGCCTGCTTCTCCACAGATGAACCTGGGGCACAAATAAAGGAGCTAATGCAAATGCAGTGGCTTCCCCATCACAACAGTAATGTGGAAAAGAGAAAAACAAATCAATGTTGCCAAGTGAGCAGGATCGATATGGAAAACAAAGTTAGCATCAGAGTGCTTGGAGAACATCACCAGCAATATGAACTTGCTTATATCCCACAGAACCGCCACAATAAGGTGAGTTAAAAACTTACCAATGAGTCTGGCAAGCCTGAAAGATAGAGGTATTTTTTTGAATTAAGATTGGCATGGGTTTCAACAGACCTTACAAAACCCTTAAAGGATTTTAAAAGAAAAGATGGTGTTTTGGCTCTGTGCACTATTTGCAGCTCAAGAGTAATCAGAACAACGAAGTGTGACTTGTCTCTTAATGTCTGTACCTTGCGAAGGTGCAAGGAGAAACTGATAAGCCTAATCACACTAGTAGATGTGTTCATATGCTATTTTCATCCCATGCAAAGTATGTAGTTTGTGAGTGCTGACCTAAAAAGTCAACTCTTTATTGAACAGAATGGGAAATAAATAATCCCTCTGATTTGTTAGCAGAGGGCTACAAGGAGGGAAGTGTGGTGAGCAACCAGGAGTATCACTCAAATGCAAGCACTGTGGTGCTACTTTCACAAATTCCTGATGGGAATTCTTTGGTGTAATTGCAAGGTTTTCGCCATAGCAAATAGGCCACATGCTTCCTCCTTGTCTGCCTGCCTTAGTGAAAAATGACAGCCTTGGTAGCAAGAAAGAGGAGAAGGAAGAAGTATGATATCCTAGAAAACATGGCTGGTTTTATTCAGAGGAAAGAAGATGGCTAAAATCAAGTAAATGCTTCCTGCCTTACCAGTTTTCTCTTTTGAGTAGAAATTTATGAACTGCTGACAATTGTTATGCAAAACCAGAATCAATAGCTCATATCAGGGCTGAAATTTCTAAGGCTGCCAGCTTTATTCAAGTAATGTATTTAAACTGCTTGCTCTGATTCAAGGTCAAATTTGTAGACTGTGTGCAGCATGTGGTGAATACCTTTGAATTGTTTCTAATGTTTTGTGTCTTATCTAAGCACACTAATAGGATACAATTTGTTACTAGAAGTACTCTTGTCCTTTCCATCTGCTCATTCAGATGATGAGTGTAGGATTAAAACAAAAACACAGTTGGTGAGTACTGAGGCAATTTCACAAAACCACTTTCCAACCTAATGACATTTAAGTCCATCAAAGCACTAAACCATGCACAACTGAAGAATGTGAGCAGCTGTAGCGGTGACAGTGACTTCTACACACACTTGAAACTATACATGGGCTTAAATACCTCTTCCAAGAATTCTTCATGCCTTGTGAATTGTCAGTTCAAGGGAAAGAAATGTTCACCTGGGAAAGGATGACCTTGGGAAGATCTCTCTTTTGGACTTACATGCATTCATAGCTTAAAATTTAAACTCCAATATAATGTTTTTATACTACTTTCTAGATAGCATAATATCTCTTCTTTTCCGGCTGAATAGACCCTTATAGATGTTGTTGCGATAGGCAGCCTGAAATGTGAGAGAGAAAGATGTCGAATAACTGTGTATTGTATTTATCACGTCCTGCTGTCAAGTTTAAACCTAACAAAGTGAGCATCTGGTTTCAATGTATGAACATATGAGTAAGTTGTGCTTGACCATTTAACTCTATAAACAGTGTTATCTGAAAATATTCACCCGGTTTTGAATCTCATATTATAAAGGTGGCTTCTGACTGCAGAAGCCTTTGACATAAATTCAATTATAATGAAGTAAGACAAAAACTAGAAATTGCTTTCGTTGTCAGACTGAGAATTAGTTTGAGCAGTGTTAGGCCAAAGAAGACCCAGAAATGTTGGTAGCTTCTGTTCCCCAAAAACATGGACAGAGTGCTACATCTGGAGATCAAATGTGTTGGGGTTATTTCAGGCTAACATAAGGAGTAAAAATCAAAACTTCATAGAAATTTTACGATAGCCAATCAATGTCTGTCTACACTGCAAAGGCATCCATTTGGCTGTCCAGAAGTGCTGTAACTTCAATTTGTGGCATAGAAATTGCAGTTATCTGAAGGATTTAAACAAACAAAACTGCATAGGCTGCTGACTGCATAAAAGAGAGGCTGCTTGCCATCTTGTGCCACACAGTATATTGAACTTCTATTCTCTTACAAGCTTTTTTTGATTGTGTTCTGCACGATGGCAGCACTTGGGAGGAAAAATCCCATTATAAACTGTGTTTATGTTTCTACAACAGAGATTCTTAAAACAAAATTCCTTGTGAAACAACCCCTGCAGAGCAAGAAAGGGAACTCCTATGTTACACTGCCATACTGGAGGGCACTGTCTGCGTAGGGAGTTTCTACGACTTTTCTCTGGTTCCATTTGTGACCATTTGCCTGCTCTGAGCTGACACGTGCTTTGTTATTTTCCAGCAACTACTGCTGTATATGGGACTTTCGTCAGACTTACCTGTCCTCCCTGTACTTGTAGGTAGTAGGGGAGAGATGTTGCAGAGAAACTCCCAAACTTCAATTTGTGTCAGTAACTGAAAAGGCCCTCTGCCAAAGAGTTTGATGGCTCTAATTCAACTACACATTCCCAAGTTTCCCTGCAATTTTGTAGCATTTGCGAAGGAGAAATGCTGGCTTTGCTTTAGGCACAAAGTATGCTTGACAATTTTGAAAATAAATTTTCTCTGCCTTTGTGTCTTCACTGTTACATTCCTCTCAGTGAAAAACTCTGCCTTTCTTAACCAATCTTGAGCTGTAAATTGATACGCTTTTCTTTTTCAAAATTTTCTCTGTAGAGATCAGAATATATTAACTCTGAAAGTTGTCGGAAATGTTTTCCATTATTATGGGAACCTGTCAAATTCACAGTCTGTGTGAAATGCAGAGGCAGCAGAAACATCCATTGTCGTGTATATGGCGATGCATTCCAATTATCCAGGCACTGGTGCTGGAGAGGATATATTTGGTCCTCAGGAAGCACAGCGGCATGACACCGCATATTGCAAGAATAGATTTCTTCCCAGATTTCAGATGTAAGTGTGGGATGACTCCTCAGGCTGAAGGAGTCCAGGAGTGAGTGGTGAAAGGAGACTGATGGAGTTACAATAGCACACATAGACAGAATTAGAAAACTGAATTTCAATTCCTGATACATTTTCAGCCACTCGGGAGTCAATCAGCCATTTTTCATAGACTAGGTCTCTGTACGGATTGATTTGTTATTGTTGCAAAGTCTTTTGCAGTGGGCTCAAAATCTTTTACCAGTCTGTCTTCTGCGGCATTTGGAACCGAGCATCTCCCGGTCCTGAAAGCTGCTCTTGCAGCAGAATATTGTGAGGGATGATAATTCTCCACCAGTCTTCTCATTGCTAGAAGGCAGCACCATTGCATTCTCCACCACAATTACATGCCCCACATAGGAAAGGTTATGTTCTTAAGAAAGAGCCAAGCTCCTAGAAAGCACTTTTGGAAGATTGTGAAATTGTGTCAGTTTTTGGAATCCACCAGATTTCATAAAGCATTCACTGGATGTTTTGCCTCCAGTCATTCCAACCCTTTTTTTCGTTTTTTTTCAGAGAGGCAATGCAATTTACAATCTGTAAGAGAGACTTTCAGGACTGCAATGTACCTATCTGTCAATCATAGATCAGATCTCACTGAAATACTGACATTTGGATCCTAAAAGCCAGAGATTTCTGAAATCACTACTCTGTTCTGACAACTGACTACCCCAGATTTGCAGTAAGTGAGGATGCAATACAATATTTTTATTATAATATTTGACTTTTTTTATTAATTTAAAGTGATAGTGGCAAATAAGTTTAGCAGTGAAATGTCTGTGCTGGCAGGCTTGCAAAGCAAAAACATCAGTAGTACATGTAACGAGAGGATAACTTTGCTAAGCCCAGATTTGTCAACAGCAAACCAGAAAGCAGAAACAATGTGAAAATGTCATTTCCCAGTGGAACCAGTACCTAATTGACACTTGTATTCTGCAATGCCTGTTTCTCATTTAATAGCTTTTGGAGCAGAGGTACTTAAACTTTACTCCACGTTTTCTTGTTTAGTCTCAATTTCTTACTTTGACACACAGCAGAGTCCTAAGGGGAAATGAAACTACAACCTAGCTCCTTGTAAGCTGATGAAACCTTTCTGGGTGAATCAATCCATAAGAGAGCTTTGTATGATAGACTGCAGCAGGCTCTATGCAAGCTGTACAAAGCATTGTCTTAAAACACATTGGTTTTTTTTTTCTGGAGAGGAGGGAGGGGGAATCTCCAACTAGATCATTCAATTCCTGGTCAAGCAGATTCTCACGTGCTTTCAGAAGGCATTACTTTTTCCCTCCCTTCCCATACATGCACCATTATAAAACCAGCAGGTGTTAGATGAGGTTTCTTCGTTTCAGCGTAAAGGACTGTTTAGTCACCAGAGTCTGTCCCTTCGGGTTGAGTGTCTTATTTGAGGTGAAAGGCTCAGCAGACTGAACTGCCTATATTGAGAGGGTTTGGGTCAAAGGTTGAGGATCTCAGCTCATACATCTTAGTCCTGCTGCTGGGTGACGCTGGCCAGAGAGAGCCCCTCAGCCCTGCCTCTAAGGATAATGATAATTTTTGTTAAAACAGTCACTTAGAAGATTGGGTACACAGATGTGAGCCTCTAATGCAGAGACAGTAAATTACACTTTTGCTATATTTTCTGTGAGTGCTTTAAACACTCAGAAACTTAAGAGGAGAATAGTGGTGCTTTTTGAAAGAACCAAAGGAGAAGTTTTTGCTCAGCTTTGAGGAAGGTAGTTAAGGAAAGTAGTTTTGAGGAGAGGTGACAGGGGTAAGACTCCTCAAAGGCAGGTATATTCCTCTGTCTTTAATTTCTGGAAATGGTGAGATTTCAGGTTTGTCCTTGGGATTCCCTGCTAGCTCAGAGAGATACCTCCTTGCTAAGCTGATTGCCTTCAGGCAGCTCCCAGGTTACTAACTGACTTCTGTGGTTCAATTCTGAGATTATTGCAGTCAGGGACGAGCCTGGAGGGAGCTATCTGGGGACAACTACACCCAGACACCTGTCTTGATAGGAAAATAATTCACGGTAGACCTGGGATGACACCGCTCAGGTCAGAGAAGATTCATTCTTGAAAGGGACTTGTCAAGTAGTCGTGATTTTTTTCCTGGGCTATATCTACTTTTTCTGTGATATTGTACATTCTCCTTGCATGTAGCACATACATCCTTGGTAGCTGACTCAGGGCTCCCCTATACTACTTGCTCAGTGAGAAAGTAGTCACTGTGTGTGCTCAATACTGGGACACCCAAAGGTGTTTCCAAATCTCGACCTTTGATTTAATTGCTCAAGAGCAGTGAGGCACCTTAGAAGAGCTCTGATGCTGAGTGGACATGGCCTGACAGAAGCATCTGCTCCTGCGTTCTGCTTGGGGCAGAGTGAGCTGATGGAGTGAGCAGGCAGGCAGAGGGGCCACACAATGAATTTCCAACACTCATCACTGATTGTTAGAGTGGGAGGTACAGGATAACGCTTTACCCTGGTTCATATTGTACCACCAAAACACAAACCAAAACCAGTCTTTTTCATATGCATTGATCAGCTGGTAGTTCCTGTACTGATTTCATCAAATGTGAGTGAAAGGATGTGTGGTTTTGGCCAAAACTCAGTGCTTATTTCATGTGGATGGAAATAGCAGTGACTCCCTGTTCCGGTGTACTGCAGAGCTGGTTGCAGGATTCAGTGTGCTGGGTACCCACAGCTGATCTCTCTCTGTACCCAGAAATACATCCCCCCACAGGAAGCCATGCATGCTGTTGCTGCATGATGATATTGCAAAGCACAAGGAAGTATGCAGAGGTGCTAGGAAAAGGAAAGATGAAGAAATGTAACACTTTGAACTTCGATGTTAAAAAAAAATCGGTTGTGTTTTTTTAAAAAGAGCATCCAAAATGCCTTCTACCTTGCTGAGCAAAGGTTCCTGAAAATATGGCCAACTTTATCTTTCTCCACCTAGACATTTTAGAGTTTCAAATGACCAATATTTTGTGATCATCATTTCTCTTCTTTTCTCCTTTTTTCCTTCATCATACTACTTTCTGCCTTTGCTTGAATGTGCTTTGCAGGGTTATCTAACTTTTATACTACCATTCAGTACTCTTCTGGCTCATATGTTGATTTGTTTGTTATTATGCTTCTCTGTGCCTTTCAACTCCTTTTATTTTTTTTTAATTAGACAAGACAGTAAAGTCAATGCTAGTTATTTCCTGCTTACCCATTCAGAGAGTGAGGATTCAGTTGGTCACCTAAAATGCAAAATTACTTGCAGGTTTTTCATCTAACTGTGTGCTTCTTAAGTCAACATGTCATAGAAGACTTTAAAGAGTTTTCTTTCCTAACAATATACAGCTATAGATATTGCCGTTAGCTTGTTTAGATGAAATCAGATCAAGCCAGGAAAATGTCTCAACTCATCTTCCACACTGAAGTAATTTTGTATATGATAGCTTTGTTTATTCTGTTTATCAAAATACCTTTCATCTCTTTATTCCTTTCACCAAAAGACATCTTCACTTGTTTGAAGGTCCTTGATCACTGCATACAAACTGGATAGCAGTGACAGCTCATGTGCAGAGTACCCTCGTCATACCCTTGTGTGCTTTCTTTGAGGCTCACTTAATTTAAAGAGCTGATGAACAGAAGAATTTTGGGCTGCCTCCTGCACCACATTTGCCTGTAAACTGCCAGAGCCTGTGTTGTGTGCATTTCTGGATGCTAGAAGGCAGCAGTGGACAGTCTAGACGTAGAGTGAGGGGGCTTTAGCCCAATCTAAATCCACTCAACTACCAAAATGAGAAGTCTCACCTATTTTTGTTGGCTTCTAGCCTATGTTTCAAATTCTCCCAGCTGTCGATGCCTGCCCTCACACATCTGGCTGAAAGATAATCTGTTTCTTTGAAGTAGTTTAATCCAGATTTTAGATTACATTATCTGACCTAAATTTTCATGTCGATTTGGATGTTCCATTTTAAGGCCTGAGTTAAAATGCTGATGTGACACATGCAGCAGAGGCAGACTTGTGTTTCAGTAAGGCCTTGGTCCTAGAAAAGTTGAGGTGTGCGTAAAACCACCCTTGACTTTGGTAGGACTCACAAGATTTAGGCAGAAGGGCATAACAGGTAGAATTAGTGCCTAAAATTTCACTTTTAGGGTTTGTCAGTGTTTAGCTCAGCTGCCTCATATTTCACAAGCTTTCTAAAATATCAGTGTTCCTTTCTGCTTTGGTAAGAGGAAAAAAAATGATCTGTACCGCCACCCTGTATGTGGGAACATCACATCCCTAATTCTTCTGAAATCACAGCTGCATTTAGGAAGACTCCCTGTACTGCAGGGAGTTCCAGCAGCAGGCAGGTCTTTCAGAAAATGTATTTTCTGTATGTTTGAAAAGAGCATACAAGTAATTCACTTTCATTTTATAAGCTCATTTTTTCATTTTTTTTTGTTTGGTTTGGTTTTGTTTCCCTCGTAAAGTTGTAACATGTTTTGATCCCTACATCTTACAGGTAGTTACTGACTTTGCTATATCTCTTCACAGCTCCCTTTTTTCTCATTTCCCTTTTCCCCTCTTTCAAATAGGGACACTTGATTTTGCATGAAATCTGGTCTATAAGGTCGCCACAAGTGAAGCTGTTAAGAATTTATTTTAAAAACAAACAGATGCCTCCTGCTGAGAAGACAATCTGTTAAGATACTATGCACAATTGAACATGACCTAGTCTTGTTTTAGACAGTCAAAGTTTCTAAAAGGAAGGGAAGCTGGCCTCTCTTATCCTGAAACAAAGGAATTTGCCAAGGTTAGCTTTTCTCTGTGGTGTGAAATGTCTTAATTTATCCGAAACACAGTCCATTTGGGGAGGAAATCCTTTATACTTCATTTTGACAACCGTTGAGGGAAAGGGTTTAAGGCTAAATGGAAGTCCTGTGTCTTTGAGTGTTTGCTGCCCTGAGCACTGCTCAGTAAAAGTACCTTCGTCTCCTGTAGGAGGTCAGGGACGGTTCTCACAGGTAAACCTCCCACTACAATAGGGCACAACCTTCAGGTCATAGCACAAAATGAAACATTTGGATAGCGATTGGCTGTCTGACACATCCGAGACCTGTAATGCATTCTTCCTGCAACTACAAATCCAAATCCCATCCGTGTTAGCAAACTTAGCAAACTTTCTGTTCTTCATGGATAGGTCTGTAATATGTAGGGGACAAATGCGGTTTGATTTTACTTTATTCTCACTTCCCACGGGCGTAAACAAAAAGCTAAAAAGGATATTCCTCTTGCACTTACATGTGTATCTCACAACAAGGTGAAAAGACAATTCTGAATTTAGTGCCTGTTTGTGCCTAGCATATGTTAAACATAACACTATTGAGGATGCAGACATACTGACCATGTTTCTAAGGACAAGTAGTATTCATATTTAAGACAAAGCAACTCCTGTAATCTCCTGGCCTAGACTCATCATTTTATTTCAGTGAGGCACAGTGACTTTCAGCCAAGGCAGCACCAGCTAGGCCAAGGCTGATCACCCTGCCTCTCTGTCTTTTCTTTACAGAAGCCTAAATGTTGATGGATCTATCATGTTATCTGTCATAATCTTTTACTGGATTGCTGTACTAGGAAAATATTTTTCTCTTAACACACAATCATTTTGACTCGAGCAATTAATTGTTGAAACAACTGACAAACCAAAGCATCTCCCTACCCCAAAGATGCTCTGAAGGGAGGTTTACATCTTGTGTTTGTTCAGCTCTTCTAAGTTAAATAACACTGCTGGAGAAAAGGAATCAAGAGTGTTCACACTGTGTATATAAACCGGTGATTTGCATGTGATTTGCCAGGTTCTAATTTACTAGTTAGCAAATGCTATTTAAATGTGTCTAAACCACAATTTTAAATTAGTATGCATGGTGAAATAAACAAGTTAATTGAAAACAAGCAAACGAAAGTTCGTATGAAACCATATCTATTGATTAAAATCTGTTTTCTCAGACATATAATCCCTTGTGATTTGTCCAAATAAAGTACCATTTTTTGAAGGGAGTCACCGTGATGCTGCTGTTAGTCACAGTGCTCACACTCCTTCCTAGATCAGGATTTTATGGACCATAGTATTAATGAAAATGAACTAGTACAATTGTGTAATATGGTCTTAGGAACTAAGCTATAAAAAAGTCCCCTTTGCCTTTAAAGTATGCTTGGAAACACTTTCAGTCATTTTCATATATTGAATGCTTAGGGAATATATTAATAACTTGCTTACATTTTGGTTACTCATATTATTAAATTAAGTGTTCAAGTTAATTAACAAAATGTCATGAAATTTCTACTTTATATCATTGGGGAGAAGTATTGAGCATCAAAGAGTCTGTCAACATTTATTTTTGTGTCCAAATGCTGTTACAGAGATTCTGAGACGCACCTTAGCATTCTGATTTTGCAGTTCAGACTATTTCTTTTTTATTCCAAGTTTTCCACATAACTATAAACATGCCATTCTAATTTGTATCTTACGTTTTGCAAATTATCTGTAACAAGAGTACTATGCGCATAAGACTATAATTTAAAGAGATATTTTGGTCAAACCTCAAAGACCCAACCCAAAACTGTCATACAAAAATAATAAACAAAGCAGGAGAGTTTGATTTAATACGAAATCTCAGTTAACATTCAAAGAAATTTTGTTAGGCAGGATTTGGCAAAATATGTATATTTTCAGAAATGCTGAAGCCCTGTAATCACCAAATTCATGGGAAAATACAATCCTCAGTGTGTATAATAGCAAGTCTTTTCCTTGGGAGTTGATACTTCTAGCAAAGTAACTGATGGAGGTGCTGTGCCAATGAAAAGAGAGTGGCAGCTAACATTTTCTCTCAGCCAAGCCAGGGAAAACATATATGCCTGCCTTCTGCACAAAACAGAGGAAACTCTCAGTAAGCACTTCCCTGCTTGCTCTCTGAGTTCACGGTTTCCGATATTCACCCTTGTGAGAGAACGAAGAAGAAAAACATCTGGCAGCACCAAGAAGTAACAGTTGTTTAGGGTTTCCTTTCCTCAGAGTTGTGGCACTGAGGAAGCTGAGGGTGGTAACTGCCTAAGGCTGTGGCTCGTTTTTTATCTCTGTGGTGATGTGGAAAGTGTTGCCACTACAGTTTGAATGCCTCCCAGGTTAAACGTGGGATGCTGTGCTTCCGGGAAAGGAGGACCAAGCTAGTGTTGGTAAACAGAATTAGAGGGTTTTAAGCTCAATTGATAGATTTAATACTCATCATGTTCACGGTCATCTCATGACACCATATAAACACTTTTTAGGGATGAGGAGAAGATTTTGCACCTTTCCCTGCTCTGAGACAGTGATACCAGCTGGGGCCTGCTGCAGTGGATCCAGAGATATGATCCAGCTGAAGACAAATATTTTGTTGTAAGATTATTTTTTAGCTAGCATCTGACAACCGCTGCAAACATCAAGATCTGGGAGATGTGGCAGAACTTCCCCTTAAACACAGGTTTGGGTTTAAATTGTCATCTGACTTTATTGACGGAACACGTCATGAAACATATTCCAACTTCACAAAATGCAAAAGATATTCATCTTCTACTGTCCTGCTGCAGAAAGGGAGCAGAGAGGTTAAGAACTTGTGCTCAAAAATTCATCCTCTTTTTAAATCATAAGGCCAAATGTATTTCTCACACAGTTTTTTGAGCCCGTATAGCAGCAGAAGCTCTAGAAGAAAGAATACTTAAAGCAATCTTTACTGAGCGCTGGACCCATTTCCTCTTTGCATCTTCTATGTTCTAAACATGCAAACTTTAACGCTTTGTGGAGCTGATGCATGGGGAAATTTTGTGTTTGCCAGATTGATTGATTGTTTAATTTGTGAAAAATTGAATATTTTCATCTTAAGGAAACTAAGAAACACATAATTTTCATACTAAACTAGGTTGGTTTTTTTTTTTTTTCTTATGGAAAACTGCTTATTTTACTTATGGAAATTGCATTTTAGTCTTAGAAAAAGTATGAAGTAAGATTTAAAATGTGGAATTGATGTTGGAAGTTAATTATGAATGCTAGGACCCCTGTATTTGTCTATATTTTTTTTGAATATGTGATTTCCAATTAGTCTTATTCAGAAATTTTTTTCTTCCCAGAGGCTTGTTACTTCTGTGTCTATTTATAGGTTGGTTTTTTTTTTTTCAGTGTAGGCTTCACAAAGTTTCCCTCAATTATTTCTACCTTCACAGTGGACTGAAAATCCAAAATGACTGATACAGGTCAACGGATGAGAAATTTTCACACCAGATCCCCACATCTTATTGATTCCCGTATTACTTCAAGCAAAACATAATTCTACTAAGAACTTTTATGAAGCCTGGGTGTTATTTCCATCCGCAACTGTGTATCCCTGGGGGTAAGTCAGAATAGCTCTCCAATTGCCCTTCTGTGAAAGTGAACTACCATGAAGAGAGACGCATATAACGAATTTCAATGAAAGAGTGACAAGGTCTTTGCCCCTGAGACCGTACCAGAGAAACCAGTGAAAAATATGTTCTCAGGACCTATGAATACTACTAAGTTAAAATTAAAAGCACCAAAGTCCTAGTACTGTGGGTCCCCAAGAAATGAAACTTATGGTGCTTCGTACAAACCTGATGCCAGAACACATTCCCCAAACAAATTTGCTCCTTCTTTTTCCAAGCTGTGTCTTAGAAGCTTCCACTTGATTTGTGTAGCTTGCCGTCTAGCTTCACTCTTGTTTTCTTGTTTTCTTGGATTTGTTTTGTTTAGTTTTGGGGTTGTTTTTTTTGTTTGTTTAGTTGATGCTGACTGTGGCCCTGGTTAAAAGAGGACCTTTTAAAAGAGGACCTCTTAAAAGAGGACCTCTTGCAGGACCCCAGCAAGATTCTGTAATCCAGTCTGCATGGCTTCTTATGACCCCCAACATTGACTGAAGCATACTGTCAAGACATCACCTTAGGAAATTAGCCAGAAGTCATAAGGACTGTTGCAAATGGTGTCAGGAGTTAGAAGAATACTTGTTGCTTGCAAAATCCCAGAAAATATGTGTTTGAAGTTTCTAGATTTTCTGATGACATCAGGATTTCTACAGTTCAACAAAGACACTTGAATGTGTTCTTCTCACACACAATAGTTTTCTGTTGCATCAATGTCAGCAAGCAGTTGTATGGCTCGGAACTCACCTTTAAGACTTCTTCAGGGCTTGGGGCCATCAGCTCTTGATTTGCAAAAGTGTTTCTGATTCAAGTCACTATTGAACAGATTTCTAAATGTGATTTTCTTACCTCAGTTTTGGATCACAACGGGAGAAATTAAATTGCCAGTCTCTTTCCAGCCACAGCTTTTGCCTGTCAACAAGATTAATCTTCCTGCAATCGAATTTAGATGCCCTCAAAAGGTGGAAAAGCCTTTGGCACAACCTTGCTCTGTCTGGCTGGCAGAGATCTGTCGACTCGTGTGGAGGATAGTCTACTCTATTCAGTTTTCGATCGCAAAACCTGTCAGATCTGTGATTCTTCTGAAGTGCAGATAAAAACAGCAGTGACTTGCAGATCTCTTAGCAACAAACCAATTTAGGGAAAAAAAAACTTGTGGACTTCAGTCTGAACTGCTTGGACTTACTGATCAGAAGGTCTGTCACATGTAGACATTTCTGTTTTAAGCAGTGAATTGTGTATGCTCATTCCACAGATACTCTCCAGCAAGTTAGGAATACTTTAATACTCTTATCTTGCTTGTAGCCATGTCCACTTTCACTTTGATTAGTCAAGTTCTTTCCATTAAAAGATCAGTCTTGATCTCTGTCTTCTTGAGATGCCTCCAAGAAGTAATCTGGAGCTGCAAGAAGCCATAGTGTTACTCGTTAAATAGCACCATTCTTTTCCTCTGTGATTGCTGCTAAAATGATGATGGATCATACGCACAGTAGTAATTTTGGGTAGAATATATCCATTCTCTTATTTTCATGTAGGTGCTAGAAAAAGAAATTGCAACTAGTTGAATATTTTTAACCCCTACAGGAATTGCATTCTGCATCTGGAAAGAGTTACTTGCCATGTATTATTTAGTAAATATGCCGTAGTAGCTCTTTCACAAGGACGAGTGTTTCTTGTATCAGTAGCTTGCAGCACCAGAGACGTTACCAGTTGGCATGCACTATCGTAATGAGAAAGGAGAGAAAGGAGTTATATTTAGCACTCAAATATCATGAAGCACATATATAAGGATGTTTTAAAGGCAAACCAACATCCTGTATATATATTACGTTGCAGTGCCAATATATTTCTTTACATCTACTATTCCCCCTCATTCACCTCCCTCCCAAGGGCAATTATATCAGGGCTTTTATTAATTCAAAAGAAGTAGAAATAAATGTTCTTAGAGCTTTCTAACCATAAATAGAGAGACATAAATGGTTCCACATTGATCCAGACTTAGTTTTCTCCTTGCCACGGAAAGAAGCCCGGGTAACCGTGTCCCTCTTTTCACTCAGTCAGGGGTATAATGTCTCTGGTGGATGGTTGAGGATTTGTGCTCCTCCACATACACATGATTTCTCAGTACAGAAACCTGAGTTGTCTTGTTCTATACAAAAAAGTTGCTGTTGGAGTCAGCAGCAGGAGTGGGATGCATCTATTAGGGTGAGCAACAGTTCCCAGGGAGGCAGGAGATAAGACCTGGAGTGAATTATAGCCCCTAGAAACCTCTCCACCAGCAGAGGAAAAAAACATTGTTGCCTGAGGAAGGATGCTGGGGAGGTCTCTGTCTTCTGAGTAGCTTCTTTGTGAGGGAATACACTTGAGACTAGGTCTGAGTGTAATAGATCCCATACCCAGGGCTGGCTCATGCTGTATTTCAGTAACGAGACAGCCCTTATCACTGAAGAACTGGTGGAAGAACAACTTTTCTTAAATGTATTGATATGGAGCTTTTTAAGGCAACCTTTTCTGCTAACCAGGAAACAGTAGGATTAGGGATTTGTGGGCGGCGTTTTTTTTTTAAATTTATAACTTTTTGAAGATACTTTCTATTTTGGCCAGTCTTTTATTTCTTATAAATTTTTACAGAAATTATAGTCTGGATATTTTCTAAACCAAATATTCCTGAATTTCAGATCTGCAGTTTCCCTTCATTTTGAGAGGACAGACAATTATGGTTAAAAAAAAAATAAAAACAATGCTTGGAAAAAGTAGAAAACACACATGCAAACATTATGAGTCCAAAATACTGTAATTGACCCAGAAACGTATTTTCTTATCTTTGTATATTGAGTTCAAATCATTTTTGAGATACTTGTGTTTCAGTATGTTTCAGGATTGGACAATTTTTCAAAACTCTAACCCTTATGCAGGCTGGAAAAGGTATTTTCCACCCAAATTTAATTGCCCTAGCATTTCAAAATAGTCTGTGAATTGATTTGCTGTAGTTTGATGGATAGGAAGCCTAGCTATGTAGCAGAGATGTGTTTCTTGCTGGTGAAAGCACATTTCTAAATTTTTTTATATGCCATTTTATCTAGTACCTGAGGAGGGGAGAACTTTTTCTCATGCTGTTCAGAGACACTAACAAAATCTGAGCATTTCCTTATACAGAAATGTTACTCAGAGATTTTTAGAAATGTCAGATATGGTTACTCACCTATGCATGGATGGATGAGAACATGATACAGCAGGAAATATAGAAATGCTGCTTATGAGAGCTGATTTTCCGAAGATTAAGGTGAAATTGTGGGCTATATGTTGAAATACACGCCATCCCAAAATATTTTTGGATTTTGTTTTCTGTTTTGCCAAATGAAACATTGGACTTCTATTAATCAGTTTATTGGCAAACTGTAATACAATGAATAATAAATCTTGCACTAAAGAAATAAGGAATAATGATTGAGCTACATGGAATAAATTAGCTGTCAGAGGATCTGCTCTTCTGTCAGCAGGTTTCTGTAACATTATCACATCCTTATTGTGTAGGTTACACCTCTCACAGCTGCAAACACTACAAGATACAATGAGAAAGATCCTTCGGCTGCAATTCAGGCTCGGCAAATGGTGATGCTGTTGCAAAGAGGGTTTTGTTCTGGGTGTTTACTGGATGGAATGTATTATATTTCATATTATTTTTCTGCAAGATAATACAGACGGGATTATCAAAAGGAAACGGCGCTGAGTCAGATATAGACTGCATAATGAAACCTGGGGGTTCTTTTAATGGCATACATATTTTCAAGATGTTTCTTGCTGTTCCTGTGATCTTATTTGAATAACCTTGCAAAACATTGCAGGAAAAGGCTATTTCATTCTTCCATCTCCATCCTTTTTTTTTTCTCACACACAGATTACGAACTGTGATACTGAAACATTGGAAACTTTTTAGGTTGAATAGAGGAGAGAAGAGAGTCCAGACTTTCTCTATAAATAGAGGCCCTGGAAAGTGAGAGCAAAAGCAAGATCATAATCTGAACCAACTCATTGTCTGTCTTTTTAGCAAGGAGCAACAGCCTGATCTGACAGTGGGGAGGCTCACTGCTCTCCAGGAGAGTTTTTTATCAGCATCGCTTCCATGATTAAACCTGTTTTACTAGAGAGGAAACAAAACTATACCTATTCTCTTTCAGAAGCAATGAGTCATATCTGCAGCTTAAAATGAAATGTAGTCCACTGCCCTGGTCATTCTGGGTGAATGCAAAAGTGCTTTAGCTGATGGCCCCGAAAGCTATGCCATTTCCTCTCCTTCTGTCACAAATTTGTTCATCTGCTATTTGCTGTTTTAAATGTTTTTACATTTGAGCTACAAAATCCAATTCACATTTTTCCTTTTTCTTTAACTTAGGACTAATGGGTGATGTTTGCCAGTATTCTGCCTGTGCCAGTTCCTCTGAGATCTTACTGAGATTATTCTGCAAGTGATAAAACAGAGAAGTCCTGAGCACCAGCTAACAGATCCATGGGAAGAGTATCACAAAAGGATGTGATCTTCACTGTAAGTTATTTCTTTTCCTTTAGCTGTAATTGCCAAATGTCTTGCAGCATGTTTGGAAAGATTTTGTAAAAAATATTGTCCCAGCAATGAAATCAGACCTTTCTGTCTGTGTGAGGATTCCTTTTATTTTAGTAGCACTCTGCAATGGTAATGGGGTCCTTTCTCACCTGTCAGACTGCCATAGGTCAAGTAGTGAACTTATGAACATGGCACATACAGTCTTGTGTTGCCTAATTTCTTTTGGGAATATTTTCAAACAAAATTCTTAACAAGGAGTTGAAAAAAGGAGGCCATTCCATCCTGGATAATCTAAGCTATTCTAACTACAGCTCAGGATTGCCAGCCTTGTCGAGGCTATCAAACAGGCACAGATGAAATTAGCTCTTCTTGTGCTTCTTTTTCCTTTGTGCAGTGAGTCATGTGAAACAACGAAAATATGTTATCCCATCTTTCTTAGGGGATACATTAGAGGGGAGGAAGGAAGAGATTTGCTGTAAAAAGAAAATTACAGTCCCAAATTATTTAGTTACTTTGACAGTAGAATATTGTTGCTGGAGACACAGGCAGAGGCTGATCTAGGCTGCAGCTTGACTTGATTTGCCTGATAATCTGCCAGTGGAAAGATCAAATTCCTATTTGAAGTTTAAAGGAAGTGGAGAGAAGGGCTTCCAGAAAGAATTATAACACAATTTAAATGAAGAATAAATCCACATGAAAGAAAGAATCCTCTCTTTTCTTTCCTTCGCTTCCCTACTGTTCCTATGATGATGGACACGACTGTTCCTTGTACGGCTTTTATTCTTTCCCTCGTTGCCCTCCTCTTTTCCTCCTTCACAGCTGTGTTCTGCAAAGGGCTTGTTGCTGCAAAATTACAAGGAGTTTCTATAAATCTCACACCTGCCATTCTTCTGGTCTCACAAATCGCGGTGATTTAGATACCTTATCAGAAGGTGTCCTGCATGGCTGGGTCAGCATTCTGCCAAACCGTGCTCTCCTCCCCTGTTGCTGCCCTGCCCCTGGTGAACCCTGTAATTTTCACGCTGCTCCAAGACAGCGCTCAGCAGTGCTCAGCGCAGGAGAGGGACCCCTGGGAGAAGACCTTTTGTCTATACCTGGGAAATTAAATAGCACTGATCTTGGCAGGCTTGATAATCCTCGAGTGGATTTCTAAGGCTCTTGGGACCCAGCGTTGCTGCTTGCAAGCCTAGCGAATGACTTGCGGTGCTATGGGTATAGAATATGCACAATTTGTACCACATAAAGAGGAATATGAAAAACTTCTTAGGAATCCAGCTACATCTTTCTTTAAATTTACTCTTGGGGGATGTCACATGACATTATGGATAAGTTACCTTGGGTCCAAATACCCTCTATTTTGTGAAAGAAGCATTAAGCAGACCGCATTAAAGAATCGGCTGGTCTCTATCAGCCCAAACTCATTGATCATACTAATTGCAAAGGCTTCTGACTAGTACATGTAACAGGACCTGTTCCTTTGAAGAAAGTATTGTTTTGTCTTCTCTAAGTAGCAAAATCCTGTCCGTCGCAAAGGCAAGAAGGGTAAATCAGGCTGCAGTGAGATGTGCTGTGCAAGAGGCAGGTGAGCTAGGTGTCCCTAGCCTGGGGTGGCAATGGATACCTCCCCCTCAGAGCTACCAGCCTAAGAGCCTGATGTTGCTGCCCAAACTGATGCTGTGAATATTAGGAGGCTTAGGGTAAAAATACATTTAACAGTGGATGAATAAATAGATAGGTAGGTAGATTTGATATTTGGCCAGGAATATACTGACTGCCATTGGGTTAGGGAAAAAGCTGACTTGAGGCAGCAGCAAGCCGAGTAGCTCTGGGCATCTTCAGAAATACTCAGAAGAGTACAGACAGTCATACTCTTAGCAACTGTGCAGATGAAAAATCCAAGCCTCTTCTGTCTGTCACATTAAAAACCTACAGGTGAAACCTCAGTTTATTGAAAGGTTTCACTAAGCAGCTTATCTCACAGTATAGAGGACTTCTTACTTACACACCTTTACTATATGCTTCAGAGGTGTAGGTCCTCTGTCTGGATATGAGAAAGGAGTAAACTTGGAAATTACGCATATACGTGTTTCTTGTAGCAGCATGAAATAATGTCATGCCAGAGAACTGGTGATACAAAGATAATAGACAGAATGTTCTTCATCTCGTTCAGAAGCTACAAGTACCGTTAAAATTTCTAAGAGTTTTCTTCTAAAATCCAGAAAATGCCACAGATCTAATAATGACTCCCATAAAGATAATGTAGAAAGAAGTCTCCTACAGAACAAAGATGAACTCAAAGCAGCAAACAGGAGCTTATATTTGGATTGAATTTGAAGTAATTCAACACCAAAGGTTAAAGGCCAAACTTTTTGTTAGGAAAATTAGATCTAAAATGCATATTAAGTCCAGCAGACTCATCTGAAAGATAGAAATTTCATACTGTGAGTAAAGGGAAGAACTTTTAAAACATGAACACTGTTTTTGCAGATATTTAAAACTCACTCAGTATGTCTAACATTCCTTTAGCCAATGACTTACAACTCTCAGAAGAAGGCTATAAGCAGCAGTGGTAAAATTCATTACAAGTAGAGATGTGCTAGGAGACAACAGTGTGTGACTTCCTTTTGCAAGATACTGCTGCACTGTCCTAATAATCACACATGAGAAAATCATTTCAACCTGTTACCTTGTGCTCACACTTGGCCCTTGTAACTGACCTGATGACGAGAAACTAGAAAGAGAGTGAAATGTTGATATGCTCTGTACCCTTTAATGGACTGATGTGTAGAAAGAGCTTGCAAAGCAGCTGTAATTTGTATCAGAAATGTTTTAACTTCCTAGTTATTTAAAAAAAATACCTTGGGACTTTTCAGCTGTCAAAAGGTTCATGCAAACATCTGTCAGTCAATCAAACACTTAACTTTGGCAATCAACAGTGTAAAATTCACCTCTAATATACCTTGAATACTTGAGTGAATATGTACTGTCAGCTATTTTTGCTATTTGTTTGTTCTTCCATTTCGTTCACTTCATTGTTCCTTGGAATTCCCTTTACCTTAGTATGAAAGCTGGCAGTACTGAGTAGTTTTACCAATCATTTCACCCTGGCTTTCTGAGCACTTTAATGAACGATTTATTAGAAAACAAGCACAGATTGAAAGCTACAAAATATATATCTGGTACACTTACCTATCTCTCTCAGAAGTGCAAAACCTAGCAGGTAAAAGCAATATCTGTTATTCTTTACAGAATGTAAGCCATCTATCCCATTGATGCTCCAAGTCATATTCTTAAGACCGTTTGTACAAAATTGTAGTTTTTTCCTTGTGCTGTGAAGGAATTCAGGTGCTCATCTGAGACCAAATTCAGGTGCTCATCTGAGACCAAATGACTGGCAGCTCTCTTTTATCTTCCCTAGCTTGTGCCAACCTCCTAGTAGGCCATCAAGTGCCTTGACTGTTACATAATACAAGGGATGAAAATAAGGAGGAGAAAAATTGCTTCTCTTAAATCTCCTGATTTCTGCGACTAGAACCTAAGGGTACAATTTCGAAGGCTGCAGGGGGCAGAACAGAAACAGAAAACCCAGTAAACACAAAGAACATCTGTTTGGATAGCTCCTACTAAACAGCTGCAGAATACATGTGAACTTAGAGAAAAGCTGCACCAGGGGATCAGAGCGGTAGAAGCTCTCTCTGATGCTGTAAGCACTGTAAAATAATTGCGTGCAAAATAAGCTATATAGATCTCTGATAGCAGAGGTGTATAAAGAATGACCCTCATATGCACATCTTTATATTTCTCTCACATATTTGCACATAGATATGACTTTATACTAGTGGATATCATTAAGCTATTCTCAGGTTCAGCCATACTCAGGGGTTATCTATAAAGAGATATGAAATCCACCACAACAATCTTAAACATGCACATTAACAAAAAATTTCTTGCATGCAGGCATATGTGGAGTCATATTTCCAGGAACTGTCATAGAGTGAAATACAGTAATGACATATTCTGCCTGCCTTGAATCAATGAGTTGTTGGTCCAAACTCTTCTTTTATAAAGTTCTATTACAAAATCCTTTTGAAGAGCTCAGGTTCTACTTCCAAGACCGCATTGACATTTGTGTATTTTTGACTTATGTTTGTTATATAAACAGGCTTCAATGATGCAAATGTGCAGAAATACTTTTAATACGCGGATAGGCAAATCATAGGGCATACACTTCGAGAATCTTCAAATTTTTGTTCATATAATTGTTAAGAAAATCTGCAGACTCTCTAGGATATGGCAGCCACCATGTTACTGACCGTTTTTCTGCAGTTCTCAGTTCTCTGCAAGGATTTTGTGACAGAGAAAAATATAAGAGCAGGGGGAAAAAAAAGATAGCAAAAACTAATATAAAAAAATGATCAAAAAAATCAGAAGAATCTTCACATAATTTCAAAAAAAGAAAAAAGAAAACACAGGAGAAACAAAAAATTAGCCTATCTGCAAAATCATGTTTAGTTTGTTACACTTTTCATCAGAGATTTCACCTTCCTCATTTGTCATGGCAAGGAAGAAATGAAGCAGAGTGACAAGGATGGATGGGATATGGCCTCAAATACACATTGTATGTGAGGAGTGAGTAAAATATTTTGTCTTGTTATTATAACAAGACAGTCATCCTGTACTTAGAGGGTCTTAGCACAGATGTAAGTGTAGTAGCAAAAGCTAGAAAAATTTTTCAGTTATTTCAAAGTTTTTCTCACATTGCTGTTAAGAACTGATTGACAGTTGCGTTTGATTATTCATGTAGCAATTATAGTTCGAACACGAACTTCCCTTGTACAGCTTTCGTATTTCTAAAGCACAATAATCTCACTGTGCAATGTCCTTGACTTTTCTAATGATATGGACACACTCACGTGGGCACAAACACTCATGATGTAGTGCGATATTTAGAAAAATTAGTTTACAGCTTGAATAGGGAAAGCATAATGCAATTTTACTCTATGTTTCCTAAATGCCAAGAGATTTAAATTCTGTGTAAAAAGTGTTAATGCATTTTCTATTGCTTCTGGTTTGCTCTAGAAAATGCACATGAACAATTCTACAATCTGTTTTTATGGTCCAGTATTGATCTAGAAATCCTCGTTCACAAAACCAAAGACATTCAGGCACAACCTTTACACTCTGCTAACAGTGCAGCCCCTCAGAAAGCAGAAATAAGTGTTACGGAGGCAGAGCATGAAAATGTCATCTGCCATTTCCATCACATCCTGCAGCCATGGCTTCAGGAACCACTTATGAATCAAGCATTCACCTTCCAGATGTTCAGTCACAACTGGCTGCTTGGGGACATTGCCTTTAAGCAATTAGTTGAGAAGCTTGAGGAATCAAGGTTTAATGTGTTCCCAGAAGCTTGCATACTGTCCTACAGGATATTTGTGCAATATTGCTATGCAGAGGGAAAAAGGGAATAAGTACATCTGTCTCTTTTTCTTTTAAAGCTAATTTCTTCCTATTGGAATTTTTGATACTTTTCTATTCCTTTCCTTTTGGAAGAAGAGCATTATATAATCCAGCTCAGCATCAATTAGCTTTAATTCTGAAATGTAATACTTTCAAAGCAAAAAATAAAGGAACTTTCTTAAATTTCTCAAGTTATGCTCAAATATGTCTTCAAGATTAGAAATGAATTCTGAACTTGTTCTGTGCGTGTCTACAAGCTTCTGACAAAAAGACAGCCTTTTGAAAGTGAGTAAACAGGAGCTATAAGAACATTTGCAGGACTTACAGCATTAAAATACACAGCCTTAGTTTTCTCCTTTCCTTCAAATTTAAGAACTTGTATCTAACCTCAGTCAGGTTTACTCATCACTGATACTGGTCCCTGAGCAAAGTTGCTTTGGCAGGTGCCCTGAAAGTTTAAAAACTCCCATAACTGTCCTTTGCTTCATGCATGACATGTTGCCTCTGCTTAAATTGTAGAGGTTTGTGTTTAGCTGCAGCTGTAGCAGTGTAATTGTTAAAAAGAGCTGATTCTAACTACAGTTAGAAGCAGAATACATCCTCTGTCTACTCTAAATCCATACGTTTGCCAGTCTGACCTCAGCAGTGCAGTCCTTGGTTGCCTCTCTTCAAACTATTTTTGAGCATTCATCCCCTTCCAATCCGTGTCCCAGTTATGTTTCAGTCCTCTCTGTGTTTATTCAGTTCTTTGCTTCTCCTAGTTCCTCCGTTCTTAGGTTTCCACAAGCTTTCTCCTATATATAATCTTCCTTATTTCCTCTTCTCAAATATCTCTTGAAGTCAAAAGTGTTCTGACTTCTTGATGTAGCAAATCAACATGTCTCACTTTTCTGATCTGAGACCTGCACCCAAACAGACTTCCTTAGCTTGGTCTGTTGAGTCTGGAACATCTATTCAGAGATATGTGAAGAGATGAAAGAGTGCAATTTTTTTCCTTATCTGTACTGGATTTACAGGACTCTATCAGAGGAATCTGATATCATTTTGTTTTGCACATACATTACCAGTGAGAGAATAGCTCTGACCGTACAAAGATAACATTTTCAGTCCCTGAATCTGGATTATGGTGATTACAAGAACATTTCATCCAGACTGTCACACTTTTCTTAGCTTTAATTTTCCTTCCAGTAGTGGTTAGTAATCAATATCCTTTCACTGCATATGTTGTTCTTCTGAAGTTTAAATGCTAATGGTGCCATTTGGCAAGGTGAGCTGCATTAGATTATACAATGTAGCTCTAAATTGGAAATTGTTTAAGCTTTCAAATTTGTTTTATGCCATTAGATTTTCTCATGATTCTTTTGTCATTCTAATTGGATTTTAATATGCATTTTGTGTTTCAAAACTTAAAATTATGAAGAATTGCATTACAAAGAACCTTTAGGAACAGGCAACCTCCCAAGCTGTGCTTAATTTATAACAGATCAATAAATGAGGAAGGTGAAGAGTCATGAAAATACTAAGTAACAAAGTGATGCTGCCTTAGAAATTCAATGATTAATTGCAATGATAATAAGAAGAGTGATTAAGTTGATTTATTTAAATCCTACTGCAGCACTACCTCAGTTGAGTAGGATACTAAGGATGACTTTTTCCTTGCTCTTCCACCCTTTATCTAGGTCTCTCATCTACTCTTGTCTTACTTGACCTTGCACAGGATTATATGATGAGTTAATTGAAAAATAGAAATAGAGCAGAACAATAACTAGTTGATTCCCTTTATGAAAACAGCAGAAGGCCTATAAGTCCATGTGAGAAGGGTCTTACTCCTTCTTCAGAGCATTCAGGTGTGTAGAAATCTGATGATCATCTTAATATAAGGCTAAGTCCTGTAGAGAATCCCAGGGTCTCCACACGCAGAGTTTGCAGTGGGAGCATGAGCTGGTTTCCAGCCACAGGCTGTATCTTCATGTACCTTGCCAGACTTCAGACTGGGAACGTTGGTGTATATCTGAGGTGTAGACTACTTCTGCAGTACTTCATTTCTTCCTTCCTCTGCGACTCAACCGTCTTTTGGAAAGATAGAGAATAATGTTTTCCTGCATTAGAAAAGAGCTGGAGGAGCTCAGCTTAGACAGCTGTAAAGAAAACTGTCACTGAGCTAGGTGGACTCTGCCTAGAAGGCCTTTTGTCCATTTTTGATCCTTTTCATTTCTCTCCTCTTTCCAGCAAGCCTATCTTCATGTGAAAACTCTTTCAGTGAAGAACACAGAAAATGCATATAAGTCAGAAGTACATTAATTTGCAAGCATAAAAAAAATAAATCCCTTGATATCCATGACTTATTTTTACAAGGAATATTTAGCACTTCAAGATTAAATACATAAAAATTTACATAGGTGCTGCATCTTTTTAGACCAGATGGGCTTTTTAGACAAGAGACAAGAACATATAGGATACAGCAAAACAAATCTACATTTTTTCAACAGTCTTTTTTTTTGTTACAGTGTGTTAGTTCTCAGGAATGCATCAACAGAGGTGCTTCTTTCTCTAAAACAAGTGCAAGACAGACAGCAGATGTGCTAATATTCCTACATTGCTCTGCCAAACCAGTGCACACCAAGACATATGGATGGATTGATATTTCTGAGGCACCAACTTTCAGAGGTATTCAGGTCTATACCTGTCAGGTACGACATGACAGAAGAGGAATTCTTTATGGTGATGATTTGAATAATTCCAGTATTTGTTCCCCAGGAGCTGAAATGTGACTGTGAAGCAGCTATTAGTTAGCAATAACCCCTTAGCTGGGCTAATCTCAAATTACCAACTTTGAAGTGAAATTTACTCTGCAATAGGTGATTGAAAGGAGCTGAGTTATTTAAAACCAACAATCCTGGGTCATATTATTCACAATTTGTATTATAATAATTTCCAGATGAAAGATCATCATTGTGCAAGGTGCCTTATACACAAGATGAGAAACCAAAGCCCTCTCCTACTCTGGAAGATGAGTTTCTGAGTGAATCATTAGTAGGTTCTCAGGAATTCTCAGGAACATAAAATGTTTTGCTGCATTTACAATGTTTCCTCCCTTATTCACAGCTTAAAAATGATTTTTTATAGGAAGGAACAATTCCTTTTATTTTTCAGGTTAACATCAGGTCTGCTTATCCTATCACTGTGGGTCCCTGATTAGACCTGTTACAGGTGTGTGTAATGAGGGATTTTTTCCAAGAAATAGTAAACACAAAGTAGGCTAGAACATTTTCTAACTTCATTTGCCTTACAAATAGTCAGTTTCTCACCAAAGAATGTGAGGAGCTTCATGCAAAAAGAATTGGACAATTTTTTTTATGAACATTTGATATATACCATGAGAAAGACAAATTTCTTGAAATGTTTTGTTTTGTCAGAAACCCATTTTTTCCTGACAAATGGATTTCAGAGGAAACTGTAGAGAAAGCCCTGCTCATTGGTCTGTGTGATTGGAAAAAAAAATGAAAACCCTGAACCAAGAGGAATAGAGACCTCAAAAATTTTGTCAAAGAAGTTAGTGTCTGGTGGTTAGTGACAAGGGAAGTAGCTAAGTCAGATATAAGAGGAAAACTCTGGAGTCACTAAATCTATGTTTTGGTTTTTTTTTCCAGAAGAAGCTTACGCAGCCACTTACCGCTCTACAATATTCTTTTCTAGTTTTAGGCATTGCTGGAGCCCAGTACATCTCTACCGCTTGTTTTAACATCTCACTTCTAATTTTAACAGGAGTAGCAACATTTAGGAACTTATCTTTGACTTCCAAAAACCCTAAGTTATAGTCAAGAATTGAACTGGGTAATTCTTGACCTGTTGAGGCAATTCATATAACATGTTTATAAAACTACCCAAACCTGCAAACCCTTTTGATCCATCTGTTTTGGAACAGGATACCTGCCATTTATTTTCATTGTGGGAGACTGTTGCAGCAGCACTGTGCTGCTGATAACTAGCCTCCAGTCCATTAACCTCTTTGATTAAATGAATCTAAGAGGAACTAGAGACACTCAATGCACGTGTGCAATTGATCATAGAGTTGGAGAATGCTTGTGATATCTGTTTGATCATTTACAGGTTCTTTACACACTCTTAAAAAGTAAAAGCAGCAGCAGATTTAACTCAAATAAGATCCCTGTAAGAGCTCAGATCTAATGAGATCTTATTTCCTTATATAATTAAATCATCCCACTGTATTATCAGTTCTTTTATTACCGAGAAGAACTTGGGAAGGTTGTAATTAGATAGTTGTTTTCTATTGCCATGAAACACAGTTATCTACAAGGCATATAGCTTTCTGATGGAAGTGAATATTTTATTTTATTTTGTATATGGATGGGATGAAGCATGCTTCTGCATGGCTGAGAAAGGGGTGAGTGTGTGTGTCTGTGTGTAGGAGGCTGCCTCAATCATGTTAAATTCATATTAGGTAGCCCTTCAAGAAATGACTGGAAAGTAGAGCTGTTGTTGATGTAAAAGGTCACAGACATTAATAGCCTGAAGAACAATTCCAGGGTATAGAATTATTCACAGCTGCCAAAACACAAAGGAAAATAATAAAAAAAGAACGAGGGAAATAAAAGGTTCAAAACAATAGCATCCCTCTGTTGTTATTGCTGTTATACTTTGGTTTTTTTAAAAACACTCATCTTGGAGGGGAACTGGGGGCATAATTTTGAGCTCTTTCTGCTTTCATCTTCTAAATGGCAACAGTAATATGCGTCTTTTTGACTGTTTTTATTGCATTTTATGTCCTGTTCATTTAGAAATTTTAGTGGAAATATGAGCAGCAGTAAATATTGGTGAAATGCCTGCTCTTCTGATGGAGAATGACTTTTAAAGGGAGTCTTGTCTGTTTTTTTAAAAGGCTGCAGACCAGGACAGAAGAGGTGAAGGGTCAGAAAAGGGAAAGGCCTGAACAGTAGAGAAAAAAGGTAGTGAAAAGGAAGGAAGGATGCTGAGGGTTCGGAGAAGAATACGGACTATTCTTTTGGACAGAAAATATTCTGTTGCTTAAAGAAAAACAAATTCCTCTCTTTTTAAGGCTGGCCATCCAGTAGCTTGTGGCAGAGGTACAGAAGGGAAATGCCTAGCTCTTGAAAACCATTACAGAAAAGAAGGAAAACTGAAAAGCATCAGCAATATCAAATGGTAAGGTTGTGTCTGTGCTGGTCTACATCCCTTCCTCTCACCAAGTTGCACAACTTCTCATTTTCCTTGAAATCTCTTGCAGACAGCCAGGGGTCCCAAGCAGGGGACAGAGAATAACAAAAATGTCAGTGTTTATAGTCATATCTGTAGCTGGTAAGACTGACAAAAATTCTCATCTGTATACACTAGCATTTATTAAGCCAACAAAGTCACAGAACAACCATTTACAGCTCTGCTGCTGAGAGATCAGGTGTAGACTTACAGCAAGTGAGGAGTTCGGAAGATTAGAAGCTAGATCTATTATTCTGATTATAAATCATTAAGTCTTTGATTTGCTAAGTAGAATAGGAACAGAAGTATTTCTTTTTCCTTCCTGACTGAAAAACAGAATTACTGGTTTATTTTTAGCCATTCTTTCCTTTCCCACCAGCATTCCCCTCCCCTTCAACACAGATCAATAGTTCTGTCCTTTCCAACAGCTATATTCAAAACTTTACTGGTCTGCATGCTCTCACTCTGCAAAAGAAGAAAGCCCTGGTTCTTATCTGCATCCTCTCAATCTGACAACTACAATCCTTGTCTGTTTCTATCTGTGTTTCATCTATTGTTCCTCCTACAAAGAAATCTTTGCAGGGATGGCTCAGGAGACTGTCAATGGTCCGTAACATCTTTCTCTCCTAAATTCGCTTCCAACAGTGTTTATTGTCTTGCGTTGTTCTGGGGAAGTGAGTTCTCTTCATGTTCCTGGAAGATAAGTGTCTAAAGAATAGGATTCATGGCATTCATTTAGTCTTAGTCTCACCAAGGAAGCAAATTAGTAAAGTGATAGACTTGGAAATACAGTGATGATGGTCTTGGAAATGTAATAAAGGAAATCTTTGCCAGCAAGAGCTGAAAGGCAGTAGATGATGTGATACCACTGCCACTTCTATCCATTTTCTGGAAATGGAGAAAATTTAGAGAAAAGGAATCAGTCTCCTGCTCTGTCAGTCTAGTGTGAAGTTCACTTCACTGAAGGTTATTTTGAAGCGATGATTTTCTTGAGTCCCGGAAAGAAATACAGAAGTGGACAACTCCAGTATTTTCCATTTTAGGCATAATTCTGGCAGTAGGAGGGAACGTATCTTCACTTGGGTAAAAGACACATAGTTCTCCTTCCTCGTCTAATATCTTTCCAAGGAAAGCTTAGAACAGGCACATATGGAGAGGAACGCTAAGCTTGTTCCTTGTTAATTCCCAGCTTAAAGTCAGTGTTTATGTAAGGAGAGCTGGACTTCCTGTGATCGTATAGAAGTACAAGAAGATGGATGGTTGTTACTGGAAGTACTGGGGACAGCTGTAGTCTAATATACAGAACTAGAGCAGGTATTAGCTGCTCAGTGCTTTAACATGGACCAAGTGCCTCTCCCTGGAGGTATTTGAGGTTGGATAAAATTCAGCAACAAAATGAAAACCATTGTATTTCTCTTAGGTTTGGGTTGGGGGTTTTTTGGGGGTTCTTGTCATTGTTGGGGGGGTTTGTTTGGGTGTTTGTTTGTTTGTTTTTGTATGTCCATACACTATAACTGCTGTATTTGAACTGTCTGTGAATCAATTTGATGTGTTAATAATGTCAGCAAGTATGGAAGCATGAACCAGCCTCTAGTGAGTATAATAGGATGTTTCCACATTTGTGCAGAGACTGAATGACCCAGTGTATGGATTCTTAATAAAGAACGTTTCTTGACTACTTGTAATCAGATGTTTATAAAATCAAAAATCAAGCAACTACTCACGTCCACCTCTAAGCCAGAATAGCTAATATAAGTATTATTGTTAAGGACATGGAATAGTTTTAATAGTTTAGTCAGTCAATATTCAGGGATGGTAGTCAACCTTCAGCAACCTTTCACCACTGCTGGCAATTAAATCCTGGCTGATTATTTATGCAAAAAGTTATACAAATGTTACCCATAGTTCAGCTGTCTCTAAAAGAATTCTAAAAACAACCTGTAAAAGGAAGCAAAATTAAGCCGCTTCCACAAACTTTCTTATGGCTGTCTCTGTTGTGTATCTGTTTTTTTTGTGGTAAATGAGAGCTGATTCCAGGAGACAGATGCTGTAAAAAATAGACTGAGGTATCCCTGCACAAATGTCAGTGATGCAAATGCTGTACTTGGTGTCATGTGAAGCAAATGTAAGCACAGGCACAGCAGAGTGCAGCAGACATTTGCGGGGAGGGGGGAACGGGAACATCATGCATTTAAAATGATTCTACTTTAGCTATTGCACAAGTTATTTTTAAGTTTTTACTTCGTATTTCTCTGTCATCATGTCAGAAATAATCTTATAATGATCCTGGTGTCACCACTCCAAGCTCCAGACTCAGCAGTCCCAAAATTCTGGTGCATTGTTTGCCTGATCTTGGAGACAGTGGATAAAGAAACCCCGGGGATATGTAGGCACCATTCACCAGGACCAATGGGGCTTGCAGATGCTTTTCCCACAGCAGGATTTCCTCCTCAGCAGTTAAACAAGGGCTGGCAGGGTTAATACCTGAGTTGTGTAGTCCAACAAGCCAAGTCAGATTCCTTAAAAAAATCCTGAAGGAACTTTTGGTGATTCACCTTACTGGTCTCTTTCTTTGTCCCCAACTCTGTGGAGATTTGCAACATCTGATCTAGATGTTGGATACATTTCAGCATTTAAGTGTCATAGACTGTGCTTGAAGTGGCCTTGGCTCCTAGTGAAGATTCTCTTCACTTTCAGGTAGAGTCCGTTCTGCCTTAACTCACTGTGGCTGCACAGATCCCTTGGAAGGCGTTGGGTGTCCTCTGCAAGATGAATGTCACGTGCTGCGTGCCTGCTGCTTTAATGTGTCACCTATATCTGAACAGCAACAGAAATTCTATTGCTGACCCTTTCAAGCTAGAATGCCACAAAGTTCACAGAGGAAAGCACCTGTATGTGACAGGGAAGGCTGTTTTGCATGCATTATTGCATCTTGGTTTTCCTTGTTTTGCAGATACCACGAGTGTTAACAAAATTCTGAAAGGCAGTCTGACTGATTGCATCCATTCATCTTAAGTTCTGCAGCTGCCAATCCTGTTCCACTCTTTTCTTTCCTGCTTTAGGCTGTCATGCGAGTCTTCTGTGACAGTGCTTGTGAAAGACATAAGGAGGGACAATCTTAGGTAATGTTTTTCATGTTTTAGTTTCACTGAAGTTTTAGCTTTTGAAATTTGTGTTAAAGACAGTCTGATATGAGACAAAAGCATCCAGTGCTTATTGTCAGTATTTTATTTTAGTTCAAATTATTGCAGGACAGGTTTTGAAACTCAGCTGACATCATCCTGAAGTGCTGAAACCGTCTGATAGTTCCGCATCTCTGCAAGGTCAATAGAGGGAGAATAGTAAAAATACATTTTTCTTTTTCCTCTGGTACTTTGACACAGCATTTCTGGAACCATATAATGCAACACACTTAGGCCCAGTCAGTGGCTCTCCTATTCATGACCTTTTCTTCATGTACAAACCTGCACAACCTCATTCATCCCTTACCCCAGCAGAGCCAGGAGCTGATGCACAGGTGCTTCAGTACATCCTCCTCTGCCATGCAGAAGGAAGGCTTGGCAGATGGGATTGTCTTTCTGTGCAGGCACTGTCTGTGACGGCTGACCTCAGGGAGACTCTGAAGACAGTAAAAGGCAGAAAATCTTTCAGCTGGTGCCATTTAGTAATGAAAATACATTTCAGCTCCTCGTTAGCAGCCACATGGGTGGGCTGTCTTTTTCACTTTACAAAAAAAGAAAATCTTCCAGAGAGGGAGAACTAATGCTCGTTTTTTAAAGAAAAGTTTTGCCACGTCAGCTGTTACAAACTGACACCACTATAGAGCTATTTACAGACCTGTATCTCCAGACCAGGACCTTCAACAAAAGCTGATGAAGTGCATTTATTACATGAATTTAAGTTGCCTTACGTAAACACATTGTTTCTCTAGGAAGTCTGGCTTGTTTTTTTCCTCTGTTCTCTAGGAGTTCATTCAAGCTACTTCAGCACCCAAATTATTTGTCCAGAGTAATGGAGATGGGGATGGGGAGGACTGTCCTTGATGCTCACATTGGCACTAGATGGGAAGTGACTCTCTGATAAAGGGTGAAGAAAATTTTTTTAGAGTGCTCTTGTCTTCAATAACATTTACAGATCCTCTTTGGCTTTACCTCTTTCTGCATAAAGATACTCAACTGCTGACACCCTCTAGTTGCACACCTTCCCTGAGGTCAGTAAACATTTCTACGGTATATGTTAGGAACAGAAGCAGTGAGAATTTTCACTGATTTTCCCCTGTTTTCCCTCCTCCGTCTCTAGCAGGGATGAGAGTAAGCCCACCTTCTTATATTCAGTACTTTAGTCTGATCACTAGATAACGAGTTTCTCAGCAGAGGAGAATATCTTTTTGCGTGACACACAAGGAACACTGTTAAGAAATGAGGATGCTTTATAGCCTTGTCTGTTTACACAGGTCAGGGGGTCTTTGTTCAATATGGCTAATTAAGTTGCTTCTTGGAAATTTAGAGGCAACATGAAAAGTATGCTAGGAGGAAATGTCATGACGAGAGTAACAATAATTGTGAAATTGTGCTGCATATCACACCTTTCTTTTGGTTACCAAGTAACTGATTTTGCATAAAATGTTCAGGGTGTTAGCCTGAAGTGTGCATAGAAAGAGAGGCCCAGCCCTTTGGAGGCTCTCTGGAAGGGCAATTTGGATATTTTGTTGTTGCTAAAGCCCTCCTGACTAAGTTTATGCTAGCATGTACCAGCCATTCCCAGGAAGAAACATTTGCCACTTGTAGCACAAGAGAAAAATCCATCAAAAACATGATAAAGTATGGATTGTGGACAGTGTCACAGACAGATTTCTTCGGTCCATTCAAATCAAAGATTTGAACCTGGCTTTGTGTATAGTTCTATTCATGTTTCAGGTATCTCAAATTTTCTGTTTTTAAAAAATTTGTATCTATGGATACAATTGAGGTTTAGCTACTTACAACAGAATAACTGTTTGAGTGAACAGTTATGGGTGGTTTCCTTAGTGCATCCTGTGAGAAAAATGACGGGGTAGGCTCCTGGGTGAGAATGTGTAACACTCTTTGATAAATGACATGAATTTGTTAGTGGCCAGCAAAAAAGACCTAGCAGATTTACATTCTTTTGAGCACTCAAGAACTCACCAGGGAATATATCCAGCTTAAAGCATTTCAAAATTCATGAGGCAGACCTAAGATCATTGCAAAGCTTGTGTAAAGGAATGGTTAGGAAAAGAGCTGACACCTTAAACTGTGTACAGCCACATTTTCTTTTTTGTTTGTTTGTTTTTCCACAGCAACTGATCACCTGCTGTTTGTCATGAGGCTCACACCTCTCACATTAACAGTTGATTCCAGCAGAACAGAATCTAAAAACATGAATGTTCATGGTGAAACTCATGAAAAAGTATCACTATTTGGTCGTCTCCAAAAATTTGCGGAAGGTATTATCTGCTGTTTAAACTCTAGAATCAAGCCCCAGTTTTAGCAGTGTGACTTATTCTAGCCATGGAGACATTAATGCTTTTCACCTTTGCCTAAAGCTTGCTGTGAAATCTTCAGCTCCCTTCTCACTACTGCCCAGTGGCAGGAGACATCCCTGTAGCATTTGACCTAGACAGGTGGAAATCTTTCTGTACTAATCTTATCACAGGCATTTCAGCTGAAATTTCCCAGGACATCTAAGGCCATAACCACCCTGATTGAAAAAAAAATAAAAATGAGCTGGCTTTCAGTCGTGCCCCGGCTTGCACTGTGTGAGCTGACTTTATGCAGTAATAAAGGAGACTGGATCAAAGGCAAAAGCCCTGCTGGAAATCTTGTGGGCTGTCACCCTGCCTTTGGTGGCAGGTTAGTGAAAGTCTTTGCATGAACTCCTGTGATATGGATTTGAGGCTCTTCCAGGAGCCCGCATGTTTCAAAGCTATTCTAATGTTGCATTCCTACTCCACCCTGGTCCCTGCCCAACAGTTTCCCGTGTTCACTCCCTGATCTCTCTTCTACCATCTCCTTCCCTGCCTGCCTCGGTGTTTCCCGCACGCATTACCATGAACACACACTTGAGGGCCACAGATCTTAAGTTTAGCAGCTCCTGCCTTTATCAGATTTACTCACTTGGAGAGGGAGCGGGATTGCTCTCCTTTCTCTGTAGCATTAATTTTCAAACACAAGGCAGGGTGATCAATAGTCTATTCTGCTGGCAGTTTTACTTAGTTTATTCCTGTTTCAGATATTAGTTTCATCAGCAATTTTATTGCCTGCAGGTTTGATGTGTTATCTAGTCAATCCGGCATGACAATACACCTACCCCTGACACCAGAGTCTCCATGTGGCCCTGAGCCACAGCACATCTTGGAGGTAAGGTTAAATAATTCTAAGTTGCATTCAACTGGCCATCTCTGAACTATCCAGTCATCTGTGATTTATCTCACATGGTTGAAAAAAAATACATATACTTCCATCTACCTGTACAGCTGCAGTTAAGGAACTGCAAAATGTAAAATAAGCAGGAGGGAAGCAGCATGCATGGCACTGCACTGTAGGCAAAGAGGTGCAGAAGGATCTGCTTTTCCTAAAATCTGATCACTGAGAGATTTGTACTTGGCATGGGAACCAAGCACTGTTTTGATCAACAGTATGTGGTCTGGAGACGAGAAGCCCAGGTCTGCTTGCTACATGCTGCATTGTGGCACATTGCTCATTTGCTGGAGGAAATGAAAGGTCAGATTTTTAGATGCTCATTCAGAAACTTTATACAAGAACTGTTTCGCTAGTAAGAACACATTTTCTGTTGTTGTTGTTATTTCTTTACAAAAAAGGAATAACATTGAAGTAAAAGCACCTGAAAATAGTGAAAGTAAAGCCTTAAGGTCATGAGTTTAGCTATTTTCCTGATTTAACCCAAACTCAGTAAAAGTTGCTAAAGCCAAACAGGCTAAGAACATTTCCTTTGCAACCACCTAAAACATGAGCTTTGTCTGGCAGACGAACTGCATGTAAATCCGCCTTACCAGCTCTGACTCTGTCCCTAGTAGTAGGTCTGTCATTTAATACTATTTTAAATCGTATTACATAATATAATGTTGTGCTATTAAGAAGCAGCATGGTAAAAAAAGAAAGTAAAAAATATCTACCATTCCCTATTAGAATGTTTTGGTTTTTTCTGGTGGGAGATATTTCTTGTATTTCTATTTCTTCCTTGTTTTTCAGAGTGGAAGAGGATCCCCGTTTCCAGAGAGATCATCTGTTCCTGCTGCTTATACCCTATTTGATGTCATGATCTTGGTTGCTGTGGAAATGATTAAGCTGTCATCAACAGGATTCAGATGGGAAATAAGCTCTGGGAGAAGATGATACAACATTCCTTCTGTTATGCAAATATATGCAGTTAAGAACGGCAAACAAACAAACAAGCAAAATACAGAGCCAAACACCCTTCCTCCCTCCCAAATCACTATTCAGACTGAGGAGACTGCTTTAAATAAGTGCATTTTTATTCCAAGGCGTGTCAGATGATGTTTAAAAAACGTCACCCACTGTTACGGAGGTGGCAGAAGGGAGCTAAAGGTCAGTGAATATACCCTCATCCCTTTGGTCTGAAAAGGTACAAATTGCAAAGTAGATGCCAAATTCACTTTCATCCTGTGCTTTAAGCACGTTGTGGCAGGTGCAATATGTTGCAAAAGTAAAAGCAGCACATTTTTTGCGAGTGCAAATGCATATGCAGCATGCAGAACATCAGAAGGCTGTGCCCTCTGTCCTTCAGTAGCTGCCCAGGGTTGTGTTAAGCACAGCAAGTCACAGTGGGAGGAGTAATACTCCCAGAATTAGGTGAGGTTATGTTGACTCAGGAAGATGAAATGCCTCCCAGAAGTACCTTTGGATTTAATTAATATGTGTTAGAACTGATGGCAGTTCTCCAAAGAGGACTTGTGTTAATCACTAGCTTATTGCATTTGGAATTGCATGGGGGATCTTTTTGGTATTTGGCGAATATACATGGACAACGGGTCATCTAGGTTGGGTATTTGTAGTTGAAATTAGAAAGACAAACTCTACAGGAAGAGAAAGTCAACAATAATATTGATAATTAGTTTAATGCTGCTATGCACGTCTGCTGTGTTTTTAAAGTCTGCTATGCTGCTGTCTCAGCGGTGGGTGTACATGCCTTATAGTAAGTCAAACCCAGTTATTATTACTTTCCACAGTCTTGGCAGCACTGATGTTTGTAAAATAGTCTATATTCAAAAACAGGGAAAATGCTCAAGTGGAAACATTCTAAGGTTGTTTTCCTATTAGAGAACTCTCCTCAAAAACTGAGTTCTTTCCAGAATCTCATGGTACTGTTGATCTGAAGCTCTAAGTAGTCTGTGCTTTACCTGCAGCTAAAATTATACACAGAGTTTAATGAGCAGCTGATATGTGACTAAGCTGCTCTCTTATTCAGACGTTGACAGGATGTTGTAAGGCATCAGGAAAGCTTAAAGATGAAAACAGGAAAGTTTTTCTAGAACTTTTTTCCTTTACTACTGATGCTTCATGAAATCTGTTGAAAGTTTCCACTCAAGAAATACGTGCTGCTTTTTTGTTCTTTCTGATGACAGCTTCTCGGAGAGGGTGAAGCCTGGGCCGTATTTCGAATCAGGGACTTCATGATCTTTAAATGATGAGATAAACAGGTACAGAGCACTCATTTCATATGCCTTTTTTTTTTTCTTTTTGTGGCCTGTTTTCTGGTGTAATTTGGTGCCATTATGGGGATGTTTGGGTCCCAGGTTTTAAACAGCTACCTACGTCTTACTCTGTTCCCCACCAAATACTTTTTTGAGATACCTCCCTATCAACTTTTTAAAGTGCCAGAATGTTGTACTACATGGTAGAAAGAAGCACATGCACAAAGAAGAGCAGCTGAAATTGAATATTACACTAGGTTATTCCTTGTAGTTCTAACAATTGACACAAAATCGAAATTACTACTTCTCTCCAGAGTTAAAGGGCACAGCTTGTATCAATGTCAAATATTGTAATTTATCCATCACCCCTTCTCACACACATTTGCATCAAACATGTACAAGAGCACTGAAAGATAGATGAACACAAATATACAGGCTCAAGAGGCATCTCAATCCCCTAATCCAGTACAGCAGTTTGCTTTCTGCTGTCAGCTCATGAGTATTTTTCTCGGCAAAACTCATCTGTATGGCCACACAGAGGTGAAGTCTTACTCATTTGTATGAATGTGCAGTTTGTATACATACAGACATGATATTAGCCAGTTACCAGGCATGTCTGACTGCAGATGTGAGCAATATGTTGTCATTCCATAACAAGATAAAGCAAAATTTCCTTTTTGTTTTTGACAGAGTCTGAGAATAGATTTAGTCTTAGATTTAGTCAAAAGTGCAAGGCCCTCTTTGGCTTCTTGTTTTATGCTATACAATCTCTCCTCTTGGAAGTTTTATAGCTATGCAATTCCACTGACTTCAGGGAAATTCTTTCTTATTTACAGCAAGTGTAAGGAGAGGCAGCAAGGTCATTCGCAGTCTTGCCTGGAAAAGCCAAAAAAAGTATGAGGTGGGCTTCTCCTCAGGAAGTAGAAATGTTTTTCAAGTATAAATTCCATGGGGATTTCTTACACCATCTCATTGTTCTCATTGCCTTTTAAATGCCATACTGCGCTTCTTGATTTAGCAATGAGACATACAGCCCTTCCTCTGACATCCTGGAGAGCAAAGAGTTATCGCTGGCATGCCAATTATGGTTAACAAGGAGAAGCTTGGTCTGTTGGCAAGGCTACAAAGTGCCTTATGTTTTAATGACAATGGCTGTCAAACACTGCACAGATATGGCTCAGAATTAATATATTAGTAGTTAGCACAAGAGGTCCTTGTCCATGACTAGGAGATTTAGTTACAGAAGTAATGCAAATATTGATAGCAATTAATCACAGGAATCTCAATGTACTTTCCCCTTTGCCTTGTATCCTGTTTTTCTGGAGGACTTTTTTCACAATATCATTTCTTAAAAAGATCAGTGTCTCTCATGATAAGATTTGCACTTGGAAATTTTTTCTTCATCATCTTTTTGTCCAGTGTTTTAGAACTTCCAGTTTATCAACACTGCCTTACGTAACACATGCATGGGTTTTAGAAACTTTTTAATAGTTTGAGTTCAGAAGCACAAGTTCAAAAATTGGCAGGGAGAAGGGTCACAACTATGTTGTCATCTAAGAAACCGAAGGACACAGGTCAGTTTTGATGAAGTAACCTAAGGAAAACCAGGTGCTTTGGGGGGCTGTACACCTCTCATGCTCTCCTACACTAATCCTGGATAATGTAGGAATGGGTCTGCTACAACAAATAAAAGAAAAGCTCTACAGATAGGGGCTTTGACAAACTGTAAAATTGTTCATCATCTTGGTTAGGGCTAAGTGACCTTTAGCAACACAGTACTGGGGACAGAGAGAATTCAGCTAATGCTGCTGTGTCACCCTCTTTTCACCGTTCCGGCCAGGTAAGGAAAGAGATGCCTCAGGGGAAGGACTGGGTATCTCAGTGGTGTACGAGGCAAGCAGAGACATCTAAGAGCACAGTCCTTTCTGCTGCACTCAGAGACCAGTGATCATCCTCCAGAATGATCATCCTCCAGAACTGTTGGGCAGGTCCTACTACTTTATGCTTTGAAAGTGCTCTTTTTTTTGTTGTTTTGTTTTTTTCATTTGAAGAGAATCTTAAAACACTTAATATTTATCATTCTGTCTCTACCTCCATTTTACGCAACGACAGAGATCAATTGTATGCATTGCCCTCTAATTGTGGAGCTTACGAGAGGGGTGAAGAATTATGCAATTTTTTTAATGAGAACAAAGTAAATTGTTTCCTCTCAATTTCTTCATTCAAGCATGTGTTTCTTTCCTTTGTATCTCAGGTTTATTCTATGCTGACATATTTTTTCTCTGGATTTCATCTCCATAAGGTTACCTTGCTGTTCTGTAAGTATGTCTTAGAAGGAAATATTTATCCTGAGATTTAATATTTTGAAGACTGAATCATCAAACCATAGCTTCCCTGTGTTCAGTGTAGCATCCTAGCTCCATCAGTGTTATAAATGCTTCATTCCATGCAGAAGCTCAAACAGAAAATAGATTATTCAGACTGAAAGTCAAGAAAAGCATAAATTTCAAGAGTTGCCAGAATTTGATTACTTGTTGATGCCTTTATAGATGCAGCATTCTGGGGAACAGAGTTTTCATATAAATGCTCTCTCCTTCAGAGTGCTGGAGGCTTTAATAGTCCACATTCTTCCAGATGAATACCAATACATTTGTTTTCTGGTTTCTGTAGGTAGTAAGGGAAAGTAACTAGAAAGACTGAAACAAAAGAGAAATGAGAGAAAAACCACGGAGAATCTCAGCACAAGGAAAATTTATGAATTTTAAAATGAAATTCCAGATGCATGTTTGTTGATTGAGTGAGTAGCAACTATCTCAACAAAGCTAGGATTTCAACGATTATGTGCAGAACCAGAAAGCCCTCTCAAGTTAAAAAGCTAAAAATAAAGGGAAGGAAAAGATATTAAACCAACCTTCTCCCTTACAATCTTGGCTATTTTCACCCATGTTTTGTGTGTTTTATTTTAGACTGACTTTCCACAACTGAAAATACTGAGATGAAAATTATGAGATTTTAGTTAACACCTTATGCTAGGTTCAGCTAAGGTCAGTGGATTTGGTGCTCTTACAGTCTGTTTTGTTGTCAACATCTAAACCTGGGGCTGATTTTTTTGGCTGTTAGCAACCTACAAAAATCTGCTTCATGACTAGTGTGAAGGGGGAGTGTATGGACATGCAATATCCTGTGCCTGAGTTCATTCTGGATATGGCTTCCCTGTCTGAATTTCCCTGTGGGTGCTTGCAGTTTTCTCCGGGGCATTCACCTTCAAATGACTGTCTTGATGCGGTAACAGAACCATATATAACCTGTCAAATAGTCTAATAGAGCAGAATGTCACCATTGTCTGTGGCATGTTCAGCTTTAACAGACTATGCTGAGCCCTTGTACGTTAATATATGGATAATGTTGTCAGTCAGGCTCTGTGCATTTTCCTTAACTCTGTGAAGTCAATACTGAGATTAGGTGGTACTACAAAGCCTCAGAAAAAATACAGGTTGAGATTTTTTGAGTCTTAACAGATTGAGATTTACAAATCTAACTCATATCGAATTGTAGCTGGCTACAGGGACCTAAGTTCTTAAAAATCTCAGTCCTAGAGGTTTACCTTTCCTCTTTTTAGTGTTTTACTCCAGGTAGAATGAATGCAGACTTCTTACAAAAACAATAGTCAGTTTTAATTTTAAGCAAATCAAACCCAAAGATACGAATAAGCCTATTTTGAAAGCACTCAAAAAGTTATACAGAAATGCTGTAAGGATAAATTCCTTAAGAACTGGAGAGAAGCTGTGAGTTTTATGTTATTTTAGTACCCTTTCCTGGAAAATTGCCTACTTGTATCTTTTTATTTTAAGTAATTTCTTGGATTCAGGTTGGTTAATGTACCATTAAAGGTATTTATTTGCATAGAAATCAGTAAATGCTTTTTTTATTTCTCTTGAGTTGTTTGGGCATGTACATGATATAAATGGATTGTTACCTACTTATTGATTTTCATTAGTATGGGGAAAACTTCTATTGGTTTTGGTATCTTATTCCCAACAAGATGATTTTGAACATCACAGAAGTTTTCCAGTTGTTTACCTTTCACTTGAGCTGCTGACACTCGCTCATTTTCTTAGATACTTGTTTGCTAAACAATGTAGGTGGTAAATATTACTTTTATAGTGAGCCTAAATATATAGTATGTTGAAATCTGAAACATTTTGAATCAAAAAATGCTAAAAAATGCTCTCCCCTGGGTCATATACACTGTCGTCCTTTTAGAATCTAAGGGTTTGCTTCCCTATGATTTATCCCAGTTAGATGGGTGCGTTAAGGATGCAGCACTGGAAGGAAGCAGACAAACCACAGTAAATTCAGGATTACATGTGTCTATTCAACTGAACCTGAGGTATGCCTGCTTGTAACTGAAAGCAGCTGTTCCAGCACCGCACATAGTGATGAAGAGATTTTTCTGTAGAAGCAGACTTCTACATATTTTCAATTTTGCCTGATGGGTGAATGAGGGTAAGTCACAGGTAATTCTTCAGGACCCAGTTTTTGTTGACAACATCTGAGATAATCGTGTTGTCCCCCTCCAGAAGAAAATTCAAGAAAAAAATAAACCAACAACAAAACAACCAGCTGAACCAAAGCTTTATAACAAGGAGATATTAGTTATTACTCATTGATTTAGCATTCCTTCTTCTCAGTTTTTGATAGGACACTTTATCATACACTCATATATTAATTTAAAATTATCTATTTGTTAATTTCTTTGCAAAAATCTTTGCAAGAATAAGCATCATTTTATTATACATGCTGATTAGTGGCATAATATCCCATAATGAATAGTTTTGTCCTTTTGACCTAATTTATCTTCTGGCTCAAGGCTATGGGTAGCTGTACTTGAGAAAGTGAAAAGGAACCAAGATCCTACTGATTGTTTTAATGTGGCTGATGAAATATATAGCTAGAGATCAAGGGTAAAGCTTTAATTTTCTTCCAGGATAAAGAAATCAGTTAGGAAAAATTAAAAGGTACTTTTCAGCTTTAAATGTTCTTTTTTTTTGTTCTGATATGTCAATTGACACATGTCAAAACAATGTAACTGCAGCAGAATTTAAAATCTGGGAGCCACTGAGTGGTTTGGTAGAGCAATAATTGTTTCCTTTCAAGTTCCTATTGTGAGTGACAGCAATAACTTCTACCTGAGATACCAATTGTCAGAAGAACAGTATCATGACAGTCATTTGGGGTGTTGTTGGACTGGTGAGAGTCCATTCAAAATAACGCAGTGTAATTATTTACCCCAGTGGGTATGCAGGACAGCAAAACGCTGAATGAAACACTGAAGAGAAAAGGGGATTTCTGACTTCACTTTTTATTTAACAGAAAGATTGCTTAGAACAAATATGCAACAAAGCACAGGCTCCTGGATGGAGCCTAGTGCTGAGCAGAATAAAATCTTAACTGAAACCAGATATGTGGGTCTTAAGCACATGCTGACCACTGCCCTTGAAAACCAGATCCCCCCAAAAAAATGTCCTCAGCTGAAGGTGATTATGTGTGGGACAGAGAACTGGTTACACCTGGCTGCTGTGGAGCCCTGAGGTCAACATGTTATCTACCAGCTTCTCAGTGCTGAGCTCTGAGAAAGACTTTGCCCTCTACCAGGCATGCCCAGAAAAGCATTGCCTCACGAAGTGCCTCCAAAACAATTTATCAAGTGGGCTAATGGTCAGGACCTGGGAAAGCGAAATTTGGGGCAACGTGCTTAAAGCCTTTAACAGCCCAAGAAGCAGAAACAGATAAAATATTAAACTTGTATTAAAAATGCTTTAAGAAATTAAATGGAATACAGGATTAAGAGTGCCAGTAAACATGCCACTTCTCAGACTGACTGAGTAAACAGATTATGTGATCTGTAAAACAGAAAGTGGAGGGAGAAAAAACGTGGTATGCTTTAGGATTCTTCCTAATCAATGAAGATCCATTATAGCTGGCTCCAAACAAGACTGAATTTACACAAGTGATTTTCTTACTCTGTTCCTAGGGAGATCTCATTTAAGGCCTAAGGCAACATATTGGGTTTATTAGGGGATTTTTAAGAAAGATGTCTTTGGCCACACAGCACGACTAGCTACAGGCACAAATGTAAAAGTAGCATAGAAGAAAGTATAGTATTAATGCAACAGGTGCAATCAATCTTTTATTTAAGTTGTTTATGAACCTGCTGAAACAATTTGGGCTGCCTCTTTTAGGTGAAATGTGGCAGTGGAGGGGAAACAGCTGCTGTTTAGGTGAAGTAATTATTAGGTGATTAGGCAAGAAGCTAAGAGGTTAGTAGAGCTCCTTCCTGCGAACTGCTGCTGAGAGGTGCCTGCAAAATGGTGAGTATTGCTTTTGGAGGTTTTGTAATGTATGGTGTGGTTTTTTTGTTTCTTTTCTCTTTGGTTGTGGAGGGGTTGGTTGGTTTGTTCATTTGTTTTTAATAAGGTCTGAGCAAGATGCTAGAGATATTTGCCAAGTAGAAGGTATCATTAGGAGGGGGCTGAGTGTCTAGGGCCTATCTTTCTTTCCTCTGAGGAGAATGCTGTCTGCTTGAACAATGAGGGGCAAGATGCTAATGCTAAGTGTTGCTGGCTTGGTTTGCTGCAGTTGCTAAGAAGGCACTTAACACGCTTTTGAGAAGGTCCTGGAGCTTCTCTTCTGTTTTCTCACTGTGAAGACACAGATTAGTTTTCTGTCTGTGGCTTCTTCTCTGTGCTAAGAAGTTGCAGTTCCTCCCTCCTCTTACACGGTAGCTATTTTCAGTGCAGTTCCCCCTAACAGCACTGCAACTACAGAGCACAGACTATGCCAGGCCACTCAGTCACAAACCACTGCCATTTCCAGGGCTGCTAGGCTGAGGGAGACAGATATGGCAGTAGTTGTGGTCCTATGAGCTATTCTTTGTTTGGCTTCTTCAAATACTTTAAACTTTTGCTTATGTTTGGAATTGTGTTTGAGCAGACTCCTGTGGGCAGCAAGGGCTGCTTCAGCACGTTGAGAATATGCCCTGTTTTGAGCTCTGCGTCGCAGCCTCCCAGTGCAGACTGGGACCGGTGTCCTTTGAGTGCCTCCCATAATAGCTGCTTCTGATGTAGAGAAGGACAACTGTAAGCTTAGACACTAACACACTAACTGCTTATATCACATTAGTGTAGATATTCTGTATGGAGATTTGGGAGGTATATTGCAGGAGATAATAAAAGAGGTTAAGAAGAAAGATGCAAGGAAATTGTCATTTCCTCTAATAGAAATACAATTCTTCAGATTAAACTGGAGAGCTACAGGTTGTCACTAATTTACTATACTCAGAGAGGAAAACAAGCTCCCAAATTGTGTATAGTGCAGTACTTGGCTCGCTAAGCATTTTCTGTAATGACTCATTTGTAATATTCTCCAAGTGTAAAAAGGGGAGGATGATGTTCCTAACTAAAGATGGTCTATCGTTTCCTGTGCCGGCAATTGAATTGTAACTCATAATTTGTAGATGAAGTACTTGAAGTACTCTTCCAGCTTTGTGATAAAAGAGGAAAATATAATGTTTTCATGAAAATAACCTTGAAGGTAAATGAAAACCTACATTCGTCCAGGCACAGGCCTATTAAATGTTCCCTTGGTATGCACCACAATAGCAACATTTGAGCAGGCAGTGTAGCAAAAACTGAAAGAAATAACTCTCTGAAGTCACTGTATCACCTCACTACTTGTTGAATTACTTTCGTGTTGTGGGGTTTGATTTTCTTTTTTTCAGTTGCTCTCTTGCTAGTGAAGTTGTTGTCCGGTACTGAGGTTGGATGGAGAAAATACAGCAAACAGCTTCAGAGAGATCGGTCTTTTTGTATGCAAGTGTATGAAAAATTAACAGAAACAGGGACTTTTAGCAGCGGGACAGGGAGAAACAGGAGCCTAATATCAATGAGGACAATGCAACAACAGGACCCATATCAATGGGCCTGTTGCTTCTGAATGAAGACATCTAATAGTGTGAAATGCAGTTGAAGATGGTTTTTGGATGTGGATCTTATCTGCAACTCTCGGAGTGGTGATATTTATATTGGTGTAGTGCCTAACAGCCCTCAGGCGACCACTGCATGAAATAGTCCAACTCAGGCAGGTAATAGCTGAATCTAATGGTGTTAGATTAGAAACTTGGAGCCTAAAGGAAGAGATGGAAAAATCATTACAAGTTTCTGGCTCAGCTGTGGAAAGGAGCCCTGTCTGTAATGCAGAAGGCAGGGTACTTGCACAGTAATTCTCCCATCAGGAGAACTGAGCTGTGGAGAAAAGCTGGAGGGGTGCCTACTTTGATAAAAGAGGCTGCGTTTTGTTTAAGATCGGAGCCTGTGAATCAAGCAGTCTGTCCATGTCTGTGAGGGACTGCTAAACAAATGTCTCAAACAGTCTGTGCCTTTTCCTATCCTAAATGGGCCAGAGCCACCTGCCTGGCACCTGGCTGTGTTGGTGCGGCTGTGGGGGGGTGGGCACAGGCAGGGCTTGGAGCTGTGGCTGCAAGAATGAAGAAGTCAAGCTGGGAGAGAGAGAGGGGTGACCCCTCCCACCTCAGGAGTCCCCACCGCCCCCCAGACCTGTCCTGTTAATTTTCCACAAGGGGCAAGAAACACAGTGTGGCAGGAACTTGACCGGATCAAAGGCGATTGCCCCGTGCAGTTGGGGTGCTTTTTGCCTGCCACAAGAAGACCACTGTGTGTACCCCAGTCATCGTGGGGTCCAAGGGTTGTGAGCTTTCTTCTACTGCCTTCCTTTCTCTTTCTTTCTATGTTCCAGCAAAAGAGTTATCTATGGCAAGGCTGGTTCTTTGTTTCTGCTAATGGCTCCTTGTTGTGAGGTATGTTAATAGTGTTAAGTGCGTAACTGAAGTGCATCGAAGTTAGTTCTTGGCAAATAAAAATGGTGTTGGGAGGGTCCGTGTCGATTCGCCTTAACCCTGGCCTGGGAATCAGTGAACCTGGGTTATTGTCCTGAAAGCTCAGGATGTGACAAGGTCTCACAGTGCAGGAGCCTGAGGGCTCCCAGGGCTGTGTGGGCAGTCGTGGGGCTTTCAGCAACAGAGCTATGGGGAGGCACAGCTGCTTTCCTGCCCTCTGAACAGCCAGGGGAATCACTGCCAGATCAACATCGACTGTGGGTTTGCTGAGAGAAAATGGATGATGAATTATCAGCTTGATGTATCATCCTGGTCCTGCTTTAGCTGCTTCTTTTAGGTGATGTGCATGGGAATTAAGGCAGGCGAAGAGGATAGAAAAGGATCACTGAAAAAGCAATCTGTTACCTTTTATTCCACAGTAGAGTCTCCAGGGAGAACATTGTCTATGTTATTATGTGTGTTATTTCTCCTAGGTTAAGCTTTCAAAAGCTTATGGACAGATGGGAACATTTGGGAAGGTGAAGGCTTTCTGAAAGAGCCTGGGATGCAGTGCATGTTCTTGGCAGTGGGCATAGCTTTTCTAGCTGCTTTCTCCTCATTTAAAAACAAAATAACAAAACAAACCACTAGCCCACCTCCTTTCCCATAACTCTCCAAAACTTGGGTTTTAAGGTTGCTAGAGACCCAACAGAAGTTTAAGTCAGATCTGCCTTTCTGAAACGATGGTAGGTGATGCAATTGAAGCAGTACAGGGAAACATGTTAGTAGCTAAATAAAGGCTCAAAGTTGAGAAGTGAAAACTGACTGTCATGCAAAGGTATCACTTTAAGTTTGGATAATAATGAGTGACTTTTGTGTGTGTAGTGGTAATAATACAATATTAGTCATCATTCCACAGCAGTCCAGAGACATTTGCTTATATTTTTAGTTGAAATGTCAAAGCATCCTCCATGTAGCTGGCATGAATAGAGGAAATCACTAAATAAAACTGATATATACGTGAGAAGATTTAGGATGTTTTCAAGTCAATATCTCTTCTTCCACAAACAATGAAGGGGTCTTACTGTACAGAACTACCAATAAATAAATGAAAAATTATTTTTACTTTGCTTCTGCAAAGATCTTGGGAAATGAAAATTGAAAATAGTCTTCATTGCTGATTCCTCAGTTTTGTGCAAAGAGCAGCACTCTGCAGTACCAGAAATGGACTCGAGGTGGCCTTAGGCAGAGAATAAACCACAGGCTTATCTTCCTTCTGGTTTGTTTGTTTTTTGTTTTTTTTTTTTTCTGCAGACTGATTTCTACAGCTCTCTGAATGAATGCTTCTATCCCTAATTGTCTACGATTTGTCTGTTTTGCTTGTCTGTAAAACCAAATACTAGTGCCAATGTTAAATTTTAGGGACTTCCTCTATCTTCTGGTGTCACAGCTCCTGATACGTGTAATGTGTGTCAAAGGCTTTAGAAATGGAACTTGTTATACAAGACTGTTGCCCTCCTGTACCTAGGTCATACAAAATATCAGGGGTCTGCTGCTGCTGGCAGGGGAGGCATTTAATTAGCTTGAGGTGTCTGCAGGTGACCAAGGCCCTGTGATTTTAAGATTCCCACAGATTTATGTTAGCTGAAAGCATGCAGCCAGAAGAGGCATCCCTCATGACAAAGAAGAGATGTTACAAACCCGCAAGGAAACAATTAGGAAGTGTAGGCACAGGACCTGCATGTGGTTTTGCTGTGTCATCCAATTGACATTTTATGGGGATTTTCAGAAAGCTTCTTTAACAAGTACTAGAAAAAAAGGAATTTGATCTTCAGTGTCAGGTAAAGTAATAAAGTTTTAATTTCTTTGGGACATGACTTTTGCTATTAAAACTATGGGATACCTTTTCTCTGTAATTAGTGGAAGATGCTGATGATTCACAAAAATCTAAGAAGGAGCATTCTCTTATTGTAGAGAATATGAAAGCCGTTCTAAGGTATTTTGTTTGTATTTGACAATTCACCTTTTACTTTGTCTCTGATATCTGAAATAGAATGACACAGCTAGAACTATTTCTTTTAAAAAGTTAAATATGGCTTTTTGATTACCAATTTTTCAATTGTTCATTCTGGTAGTAAATGAAATGGGTTGGTTAAATAAGACCTTGCAGAAAAGGATTTTGCTATAATTTATCTAGAACTGGGGAACAGGAAAATATATTTAACTGCACTTTTATAAAATTATAGAACAAAGCAATGTGGTGGATTTGGGTTGTTGTTTGGTTGGGCTTTTTTTAGTTTAAGCTTCTAATGGGAACTGTTACCTCACAATATTAAGTATTTTAGCCATAAAAACTGTAGTCCAAGCTTTTTTATTTAGAGGTAATTTGGTTGCATGTGACTATTAACCAAAAATAGAAGGCTTTAAGAACTTCTAGAATCTGTGGCGCGGAGAGGATAGGTGATAGTGAGGTGCTTGGCAAAATAGGACATGGCTTTAGCCCTAGCATATGTCTTTCTCTTGTTATTAGACATCGCCAAAAAACTACACAAATGCTTTGTTGATCAGGCTCATCTTTTCCATCTAATTTTTGTATTACTGCAGAGATGACGTTAAATGTTTGCTTGACAAAAGTAAATTTCCAGTATAATTTTATTTCTGATCCAGTCTTATAATTGGAGATGACAGGAAGTTGGGCAAATCTTTGTAGGTTAGTCTGGCCCATTTAGTGCTTTTGAAGCAGCTGTAAAGGCTAAAGATGGCTTGTTCAGAGTTTAAGCATTGCTGTGTGCCTATATATTTCTATAAATGGATGTGGCCTTAGTACTGGAAGATGTGGTCCAAGTAACAGGTAAATGTTAGATGTAAAAGTTCATTCTGTCAGTGTTTGATTCTTATGTTTCATTGATAGTATTTCACTGATAGTAAATTCCCTAATAAGAACAAGGATGAGTGTTTAGTGCATCCCAGCAGCCAACACTGTGTGGCCCTCACTAAAGCGGCCTCGTTAGTAACAATGATAGGAAATATGTAGGAGAAAAATGCAGTGACGTGCAACAAAGGGTAAATTTTTGTATAGAGAAAGTTCTTTGGAAATCATGCAAATACCTTGGGACTGCCTTCAGCTCCTTTTTGTCAGGATACTTGGGCTAAAGTGATTCCTAGTGGCTTGTGATACCTTCTGGGCCATCATGCTGTCAGGATCTCTGTTACTATCTTGACAGGTTCCCATATAACTGAGCAGGCTTTTAGTTTCTGTGACCTCGGATGTGTGTGTGTGGAAGGAGAAATGTACTTGGTCAAGCTCAAATGCTTGGGCTTTTACCTAGAAATATTGTAGCTTAAGATTCTGAAGCCTAGTTATAGTAATTGGTGCAGTTTTCTAAAGACCTTATATTGACCTTATATTAAAATAAGTCAAGCATTCCTTTTTCTTGGAAAGCAGTGTGTTATGTTCATTGCTTTTTCTCTGTGTTTCCTTTCCTCAAGTGCTTTGTTCACACTGTTTTAGATGGTAGCACTATTATTTTACTATTATTTTACTATTTTCCTATACTCTTACCAAAAATAAATATTAAGATTTATGTTTTCAGCTCAGGCTTAGACTGTGATTCTCCTTAAAGAAAACGAAAAGTGAGATTGGGTGCAGCCAGGACAAAGCACTTGCTTCCCAGAGAATCTGCTTTAAAAGTATAAAGATACTTAAGAATAGCAGCCACCTGATATCTGCATTTAAATAGACTCATGATATGGCAGCTTATATCCATTTTCTTCTACAAAAAGTTTGATATTAGTTTGAGTTTATCATAACTTAAATTATGCAATTTTGTGGTGGAGTACCAGCAGGTACCTGCAAAAAAATGCCGATTTGGAAGATTTAATTGGTTATGTACAGACTATTTACATTGCGAAGGGAGAGTGAATGGATGAAGAAAACTGGATTGTAGTAAAGCCCTGGAGCTAAATCAAGTACAATTCTCTAGTTCTCTTTTAGTCAAGACCCCAAGCAAAAGGAATAGAAGGTTGGTTTTTTTTAATCAAGCCACATACACATAGAGCTCCATAGCTGAATTATGTGGCATTTGGAAATATTTTTTTTAAAAAACTGGCTTTATATATTTGATTTGTATAATTAGGATTCAAGTAGACATACTTTCTGATAGTAGGCTCTCCAAACAGCATTGCCATTTCAGGACCCAGATAAAAAATGAACTATGAGGAATTTTTTTGAAGCTTTGTTTCTTGTCAGGGAAAAGAAGCAAAAGCAAGTACCCACAGGGAGCTCATTACCTAGAAACAGTTAAAAGAAAACCATTTTTTTTGGTGTGTTGCATATTACAGGGTGGAGTGTAGGACCACCCTGGAGTGGTGTCCCAGGAGCAGTGTCAGCAGCCACGGAGCCCTGTGGCCAGCTGGGACATCGCCTGGGGAGCAGTGTGAGGAAAGCAGGGCTCTACGGGTTGGGCTGGGGTCCAGCCACTGAGTGCAGCAGCTTTTGAGCCTGAATTGATTCAAGTAGTTCCTTTTATTATTTACCTCCGTTCATGTCTGCTTACAGGCTTCCTCAGATGCTGCTGAGGAATTCAGCCGTAGTGAACTGCTACAAGGCATAGAAGCAGTGCTAAATATCAGGAAACACCAGTTTCTGTGACAGAAGGGGGACATAAAGCACCAAAAATATAAAAGAGAAGGGTGGCTTCAGTTCAGGGGCAAAGAAGGCATCTGAGTTCTTAAAATGGCATAGTGTCAGCTTTAATACTCCTCTGAGCTTTAAGCCTCAGAAACTCTTCTATAATTCAAGCTGTTTGGGATCAGTTATTCTCAGTACTGTTCAGACCAGAGTCACACTCGTATCACAATTTTGATGTCTGATGTCTGTCATGCAGAAGAGGCAAACACAATTACATGCATATCAAGAATTCCTTAGAGCTGCTTACGGAATCAAGGTTTGTCACAGGGTGCTTTTGATGTTCCTCTTCTCGCTCATGACTGTAGAGTTTTACATTAAGTTTGAGTGAAGATGTTCTAGTAAAGGATTAAGAGATGATTGTTGGAGAAACAGGACAGGCACTTCAGCTCCTATCTGTAATGAATGACACAGTCTGTGACCTCTTGTCAAACCGTGGGAAGTTGATCAGTAGTATTGTGGGCTCTGGGAACATAAGGTGAAAAGGTAAAATATTATTTTGAAGCAAGTACTTTATTTAATTTATTTATTTATTAAAATGAACCATATGCTATTTAGTTCATGTTTCTCTTACCAAAACACACTGGTCTGTATTTTGTCCCAGTAACACAGCCTACTGCAGAAGATGTTTCTTTGCCTCTGTAATTTTTTGCGACATGAAGGAAAATGGCTCCGATGGTGTTAAAACTTCCTTTGTAGAAGCTAAACCACATGCAGTGATACAAAGTAGGACCAAAACTGCCCTTTAACTTGCTCAGCTTATACACTAAAAGCGTGTGTGCAACAGGTGCACCACATCGTACTCAGGTTAATGTTTTTTAATTCATTGGGAGCAGAAGAGACAGTGATGTCAGTTTTGCTGGCTGATTATCAAGCCACAGTCGTTTCAAATGGACACAAGCCTTTTGCGAACCTGAACGTGTTGTAAATCATACAAAAGTCTACAGCAGTCCTTTGCAGGTTTTCCCCCAACTCTCTTCTTCAACCTCCTCAAAACAAAGTCTTATATCTTATCATTAAAAACATCAGAGATATAGTGGTGTTGCTAATATTGATGCTGTGTTATTCTGCGAGATGATATTTCATCAGTGTGCAAAATAAAGCCACGATTTTGCAAATGTTTTCAGCTCCTTAGTGTGTCCAAGAGCACCTTCAGAGACAACAGAAGAGCTCGGCAAGTGTGGACTAGCACAAGTGTAAGCACTAATAGAATGAGTACTTAAGCCTGGTTAATATGCAAGATCAAAAAAAAAGATTGCAAAAGTGAAAGCTCGGTGTAGAAAGATCAATGCAAAAGAAATACATTTATGTTAAGAAGTATTTCATACATAGGAAGCAATGTTGCATCAAAAAAGGCTGAGACCCTAACAGTGAGACTTAAGTGAAATTACTAGATATTTGGGGCAACCACTGATCCTACAAATCTAAGGACATCAGCAATGTTGTGTTTTCAAACTGTGGTGTGATGGATCATTTGAGGTTCAAGTTTGGTAAACTAACTTTATTTGTGAGCCAGCTGGAATTGCAAGTGTTGATCTGAGTTATTTTGTTCTCTTGGGCTTAGTACTGTGTGGACATGAAAGAAATAATAAACGGGGTGCTAAAAGAATTTAACGCTGAGGATGACTTTTTAGACAAGTGTTAAGACAGAAAGACAACTGATTTAGTCAGATAGAAGTAAAAGATCAAAAATGTGAAAAAGATGTGGGGCCAGCCTGCCAAAGGAGAATTCATTGAGAAGGAAAAGGAGGATGCGTTGCAGTTGGAATACTAGGTTTTGAGTACTGGACATAATCAAAGCTTCCTGCTTTAGTTTCACTAGGTTATTTCTCATAGATGTGTCTCCTTCTCTTTTGTTACACCTTTTATTTTTATTTGATTTTTAATATGAGAGTCTCCCTTTTGAAATAGCAGTAGTCCAAAGACTGGAAAATAAATACCTTTGTCAGGGAATTATAGAATTCAGTTTGGTATCTAATCTCTTGCCCTAGAAAGACTGTAGTAGCTGTAATATTTTAAAAATAGATTTGATAATGAAAAGACTCGGTGTATCATGACGCATTTCTGAAAAGGAAATAATAACTAATAATGGTTTCTGTTGGAAATCTGGAAATGCAATTATATGTCAGTGTGTTGACATAGTAGGTAGACTCAATTTATGTCTCATATTACTCATGTTTTTAGAAATAAAGGAAACTATTTTCACTGCTGTAAATTGCATGTTTACAAGCACAATACAGTAATGCAGATGACTGATAGTTGGACACAGCTTTTGTTAGCTGTTGTAAAAAAAAAAAGTCAAACAAGCAGACTGGGCTTAGTTTTGTTTTTTCTCACTCTTGCAGCTGACAGGGACTATGAACACTTTATGCCACCATTCAGCAAGCTTTCCAGTCAGCCACAGAAACAGTTGAATTAGCTACAGCCAGACTCCCTAAAGACTGATAAAAAGGACAGAAATTTTTCACCCAACAGTAGGTTTTAAGTTGGGCAGCTATAAGCTCATCTGTTCCATGAAACATGAAGAAAAGTGTTGTGAAATGGGGTAAGGAGGCTTCCTTCAGTTCCCTATTTGATCCCACAGCTGTTAATGACCACTTAAAGGTAGAGGGTGACTACAAACCAGACTGTTAAAATTGGAAATCTCACTAACATGACACTTTTTCTTGAAGCAGGGAGAAGAAAAAAAAAATAATCACAGAAAAAGATTTAATTTCAAGGAAGTCTTTTGTCTAGAACGATATATGAATATAGGAGATAAATATGAAAGGGCTGATCAGTGTGCTGCAGGTGCTGCTGATAAAGCAGCAGAACTAATTTATGTCGGATCGTGTGGCTATGTTTTGTGGTTCGAATTTTTCCAGTAACAACTAAAACTTTTGTTTTGTAGAAAACCAGTAATGGTTCTACTTTGCATGGACTCCAGAGTCTGCCTATCATGAACTGGGCTCACATTACCTGCTAAATGGTAGGAATTACCTCCCTTGCTGGCTATGGTTCCAAGAAATGTTTGTATACTATCCTTTGAGACTTCTCTCATCGTGTCAGATTTAACAGAAATTGGGCAAAATTACTAAAAAGCACTTGACTGACATGCACTTCCACAGTGTGAGTGTATTTGCATTGTTCCCACAGGAAACCCAGTTCCATACCCTTCCCAAATCATCTAGCACCAGACCTGCCTTGAGGCTGGAATGCTGCAGTGGCAAGTATAGAGTATCCAGCTGCATTGTGTCTGTTCCTGTGTGGAAAAGGCCATTCCAGCCTGTGACCTCCATAAAAGGAGAAGTTACTATTATAAAAGAAGCCAAGTTTGCTCAAAGTCCAACCTGGTTCTCATACAGGTGCCCATATTCCATTTGACAAAGAGGGCTGTTGCTAACATATCATGGAGGCTGGGGAAGAAAGAAATTTGTTTGTGGTTTGTTTAAAAAAAACCCCAACAATCCCACAACAAAGCCACAAACACAAAACCACCCAAACCCCTCCAAAACCTTACAATAAACCTTCAGCTGTTTCCAGGAGCACTTTGTTCCGGCCGTTCCACACAACATCTAGTATTGTGTGAAGGGAGCGGACGTATCGGATTAAATTAATGAGCTGGACAAAATCCATGCATGCTGCTCAGCTGAATGTGGACACAAACCTGCTTTCACACTGCAGAGGACTAGTGTGTTTTTCCAGTCCCAAGTCTGAAGAGTGCAGAGAATGACAGAGACTCCTGCTATTTCTGTGTGCTCCACCTCATGGGATTATCTGGTTTATGCCTCCAGATGGTGGCTCCCTGTTATGAATGAATGTGATGAGGGGAAAACTTGATTCTACGCAAACACCTTCAAAACTGTCTAAATGAAATGTATATATGCCAAGGAAGGTTGATGGACTGAAATGCAAAGTCTTTACAAAACCTGAGGAGATTTAAGATAGCACTACAACTTGAAACCTAGGTCCAGGCTTAGTAAACATATATTTGCACAATGTTAATTCTCTTTTGGGAATTTTTGCTGGTTTAAGGATATGCTGAAGTGTTTTTGTGGACCAGGGAACTGGATAAGAAGCAATGTACTAGGTGCTTAACTTGATGTTGAAGGTTTTCCTCAGGGGGATGAACAGTTATCAGTAGAGGCTGGTGTCCTGGTATGAGCTAAACAGAATCAATTCTGTTCAGTGATTTTACTTTCTGTTTCAGTGTCTTCTAAGAGGCTGCACTTTCTGAAGTTAACAGCATGTTAACTGGCTCAGACCTAATCCTTAACACTTGGAAAAAAAAGTAAAGAAAACAAACCCTATATATTTTGAATAGTAAGGTAAGGATCTTTTATATTTACAAAACATTTAGTACTAGATCCATGCACTTCATAACCACATTTAAGCCATCTCCAGAGCCTCATGAAGAAATCCACCTGTACACTTCTTAAACCAAAGGAATGGTAAGAGCTCATTTATCCTGATTATAGATGCAGTAGATGGTAAAACTTGAATCTGTGGTGACTACTTCCTTTATGTTTTCATAACCTAGATATTTCCTCTTAACCCTACAAAGCTTGCTGAAACAAAAAGCACTTGTTATGACATTCTTCTCTCATTTCACTCTAGGATATGAAAAATTAATCACAGAATCACTTTCATTGTTTCAGACAAATAACAAAGCAGATTTAAGTAGGAGAGTCAGAAATTAATTAACTTGATTAACAGGGAAATAGGCATAGGTAGTTTAGGCAGTTTTAAAGTACTTAGGTTTTGGCCTCCAGCAAAATCTTTCAGTCTTTCTATTTGAGAAATGTTCTGCCTTAGGGTCTGGATGACTCAGAGACTGACAGTAAAATGCATGAGTCTTTCACCTTAAGTCACTGGTTTAAATATGCTTCAGGTCAGTAGTAAGTGAAAGTCATATTTTCTAATGTATGTTCAGTGATCCGAAACACGATTCTTAGGACCAGAGCCAGCAAATGACGGATGTCTAGAAACGAGGGACTTGCAGGTCTAGACTTTAGGCACTTGGCTTTCAGAGTTCCTCTGCTGTGGCTCCCAGAACAGGGCCTAGGGAGAACTTGGTGCCCCAACATGTGGTTCTCTGAGCCAGTGTAGAAAGACAAGCATGCAGAAACATATTGAAAAATAAGAATCTTCCACTAACCAATAGGATATATTGTTTGAGAAGGTGTTACTGAAACTTTTTCACATTCCAGCATCCTGACTGCAGTGTCAACTTAGCTGTTTGCTCATAATAAGGAAAATGAGTCACGCTTTTCACAGCCAGAGTGGTCTAAGTAGTTTTTTTTTCATATCATGAGTCTTCTATCATGTACATTACCAAATTATTTCCTAGAATGGCTTCAACAGGAAGTGAATCTGTCCAGTTGCTCCAGCTTCACTTGTCTGCCGAACACGTATCTGGAGATTAACATGATCCTGCTGTGAGATGGGGGCTTGTAGTCCCCCAGCCAGGGTCGTGAGGCCAAATGGATTGCTCTAGCAGCTATGAAGACCAGATTACAGACAGGGGGAATGTAGTTCTTGCTTTCCACCTGGCTTGTTACAGTAGAATGTTAATGCTGCATGTAGATTTTCCATTAGTGTGTTTTTTGGATACTCTTTTCTTTGACGTTCTTAAAAACATCATTTGGGGATTTAGGTGGCTTCAGGTCAGTTGTGACTGGGGACAGAACTGCTTGTTGTTCAACAGTTTCAGGTGATTTGTGGAGTCATTTGTCAAGCTGGCTGAGCCCTGTGATTCTCACAACTTTCCTTTGAGTCTCTCAAAGACCCTGGGAGTACCCTTCCTATTTAAATTTCAGCCCAGAGAAGAAATAGTGGCTACTGACTTCATGACTATAGTAATTTCATGATTGCTTGAGGAAATTGGTGGCCAGCTGGGGAGAGGATAAATTGACCATTTGTCCTCCTGTCTTTCAAATAAATTACTAATAGTCTTGTTGAACTGAATGAAAGATCTGAACTCTATCACCTTCTTAAAATGGCAATTAATCCTGCAGCTACACAGGTTTATTTATTTATTTTTAACAGAGTAGAGAGGGAATGTATCATTAAGGAAGTAGTTTTGCTATAAGTTTTCTTCTCCATGGGAAACCTCTGATATAGAATGACTCAAACTTGCAAGAAGGTGCATCTATTGCACGTTTTTCCTAGGGAAAATAGTGAATTGGGTTTTAATCTGTTTTGTTCCCTTTCCCTTTTAGTCTAAGAGAATTTTAGGTTGTGTATTTTTTAGCACCATTTCAATGATGAAACAGGAGACGTGACTATGTGTTGTGATTTGGATAATATGTTTTGAAGCTTCAGGAATCTATCTTCAAAGTTGAGAGTTGCTAAACCCTTCCCCTCCTAGAAAACTTCTTCCATTAATCTCAGCAAGCCCTTTCAAAAGATGCCATGTGCGCTACAAAGCAGGTTTTCCTGTCTGGAGGAGAGGGACTTACAGAAAGGAGGCCTTTTAGACAAATGTAGGGCAAGGATCACTTGTTGCACATAAGGCATTTCCAATGCAGTTGTTCACAGACCTGTTCTTGTGCTGCATGATTAGACTTGCCTTTAAATTACGTCAATACTTGGCTTCCTTCCTGATGTACTATCAGAGTCTGCTGAAAAGATCTTTTCTGTGATCCATAATTAGCCTTGCTGCTATTGTTCAATAGTAGTCCAATACTAGTAACTGCTGAATATCTGCAAGGTAACAGATAAAGTGGGGAGCTGGGCAATCTGAGTTGGGAGCAAGCTGGGCACAAAGAGTTTGTCCCAAACTTATATTTCTTCATATCTCGTATTCACGACTGTAGAGTTGTATGATGGTGAAGGATTTATTGGGATTTGATTTTTTTTTTTTTTAAAAAAAATATAAATCACATTCTGTAGTTAATTTTCATTTCATTTTAAGGTAGATGCAGAATTGTACACACTGAACAAATGAGCAGGGAGGAGGGAGATATTTTGAAAGAGCAGTAAATACCTCGAGAGGCAATGCATTTCACTCAGGGTAGGGGGAGAGACAGTGCTCCCTTACAGTGTTTGTGCAGGTTGTTCCTTTTTGATCCTGTGGTTCTTGGGAATCAGGACTATTGGCACTCACAAGGTACCTTTCCTTTTTTTATTCATATATCTTAGCTTTTTTCCTCCCTTCATGTCAAAATTTCTTCCTTTTATTCCTTCTTTTTTTTTATAAACTGAAAGCAGGTGCCATAGACTTGCATGACTCTTATTCTTTTTATATACATTGTTTTTCTAACTAACTATTTCCAGGCGCACAAGCTACTGACCCTTCTCTTATTTGGGAAGGAAGTTGTTAGTCAAAGTCAATTATTGTGTATACTTCATGCAAGTCTCATTTTCTTAACTGTAAATTACAAGCTTTTGAAACAAACTCATCTTGTTTGTTATTTATAATTCCAGAAGTGGTTTATTAGATGTATTAAGACAGTTATTAGTAATTAAATATTGATGTCTAACAGCATACTGAGATTCTGTAAGTATAAAGGAGCTAGTTACGGTCTGCAGGGCATTATCTCAAATATTACTGAAATGTTGAGCACACAATTACCATCTTATTAGGGTAATAATGTTGAAAGAACTATTTAGACATTTAATTGGTATCAAACAATGTGTGATTGCATGTTGATTAGATATCAATTACAACAACATTTGATAAGCATGGTAACTGCTAGCTTGCTTTTGTTATGTTAATTAAATGTCTAAATATCTCCTCGAAGGACTTATAAAATAATAAAAAAAATCACTAATGTCTTTGGCAACTTGTCAAGTGATCTGTAAACATGGGAACTTCTGGCTGTGTTTGGGGAACTTGGCTTTTTCTCACAAATTGAGTCTATCTTCAGCATAGCACCTTTGGATAACCAGATACTCAACTTCATGACAGTTCTGTTTTTCATCATGAGCAAATTAATTCGATGAAATGGGGGTATAAATATTTACTGGTTTGAGTAAAACACAGTGAAGCCAGGTAATTCATGAGATCTCCTTACTCAGTTTTGCCAGCAGACATCCTATCTGAGAGCTGTTCCTGGTCATGATTTGACGTATCTGTCAACACTGAACTGCATTTCTTCATGTAAATTAATATTTCTACCTTTATTAAATTGACTAGTGTCTTAATACAGAGTACAACCAAAAGACTTGGATACAACCAAGAATGTAATTTTGCTTTGCAGCGCAAGCCATATATTATTTTCACGCATACTCTATAGAACAAGGATTTTGTTTCAACCTTGAAACCACTCAGTGAATGTCGTAACTGTGATGAGAGTTTAATGTAAAGAGTAGATTAATGAGCATTAGGAAAGGGAACTTGTGAGGGAAGGAGAGAGATCTATGTGCGTGTACCTTGATAAGGCTTCTCATCTGCTAGCAAAAATTGAAATATTTCAGGAGTTGTTATATTTCAAGGCTTAATTGGACCAGTTACTCTTCAGTGCTGTAGCACAGAAAGGTAAGGGATGTGCATTCCTGGAAAACTTAACAGAAGAAACAATGTCTTGCTATCTCTGTATCTTTCTGTGGTCAGGTTTGCATATACATGTATTAGACTTTCCCTAATCTAAATGAAGCTCGGAATGGACAAGAGTTGGGAAGGCACCTTTTCTGCCCAGGCTTCAGGATAGAAGGCGATATTTGTCTGAATTTAGTTTCCCTGTATCTGCAGCTATGCAGAACTATCTTTCCAAATGTCTCCTCTCATTAACTTCTCAAGCTCCTGAAGGTTTTGTCCTATGGCATATTTGCTCAGACAGCAAATTAATCTTGCATATTGCAGCGAGAATAGCTGTGTGTTTAGCATTTTGCATTCATTTCCTTTATGGTATGAAATTATATTTATTGCTGATAGAAGAAAAAGATGAATTCCTCACAATGCAAGGAGGCTTGTCACTGAAATGCTGTAAACGTCAACAAGTGTTTTTATCATGATGTGTTGTCAAAATTAACTTAAAATAGCTCTGTTTCATGCAAATGAAATGTTTCTTTGGGAAATGTTCCCTTCTGTGTCAACTTCATTACCTAAACTGCCTTTGATTACTCTGATGTGTTACATCTCTCTCTAATTCCAATACTTTGTATGAGTGCTCTATAATCATTGCTGTGTTTTCAGCAGAGTGAAGACATGATTACATGGTGTGACCTGTACAATGTAGCAGGGAGTTCTTGGAAGATCTTCACTATTGTTTGCGTAGCTGGGTTATTGCCATTTGTTTAAAACAATCTTGCTGCAGGAGAAGTCCTGTGGCTGGGGAGGATGGTTAAAACTGCAGCTTCAAATAACTTGAGAGAGTTGTGGTTTGTTTTTTTTTTTAAAGTAGTCACTAAAAGAGCCTCTGATCACTTTTTGTAAATTTTTCCAAGCTCTACTGATGGCAATAGCAATCTTGCTTTTAGTTGTGATATTGAACAGAAAGGTGATTCTTTTTCCCTGTTTCAGATGATAAATACTTAATCTTCCAGCTCTTCTGCAGAATGTTGCTTCCTGGTGAGAGAAATTTACCCCATGCAGTATCAAAAATCTGTTGTATTTAGTTGTTTGTTGGTTTCAGGCGTTTTTTGACTTTGTGGTATTTAGGGGTTTTTGGTGTCTTTTTGCTTATTGTTGTTTTGATGGGGCTATTTTTGTGGGTTTTTTTAGTTGGTTGGGTTGGTTTGGTTTTTGTTTGTCCAGTCAAGCAGGAGTCTTTTGGCTCGTTTTGTCAAGAGAGAAACCTGCATGGGGTCTAGGCTCAGCTGGTGCAGCTCTGTCTACAGAGAAATGCTCTGTGAAATCATATTGGCTCACTGGTATATCACTTCAGAGGAGAAGAAAGAAAACCCGCCTGATGTTGCAACATACTATTTCAATGTTTCTCAGATGGTGTTTTATTTTCTTTTGGCTGTGATTTGAATGTTTTGTCTTTATTGATACAGATTCCATAAGTAAAAATCAAAATAAAGCTTTCTAGTTCTCTTGCAAAAAATATTTTGATTAGTAAAAATGAACAGAAATAATCCCTGCTTGCCTTCCCACCTGCAATTTTTCTTCAATATGTTTAGGCTTTTGTGTTTTTCCTATACAACATTAAGAATTTGAGATAGAGAGAACTTCTGTTGCCTAGCTGCTGCTTTCTGCGTTGCTTCAGCTGTGATCTTCTGATGTGTGCCTTTTTGCATCGAGCACTTTGCATTACACAAACATATTTAAAATAAATATGTAATTACTGTTAAACTTACAACTAAATACAGTGTATACTGCAAGAGAGTCGCAGAAGTGTATCGCTTCTGTGAGCTTACTGCAATGCAGCAAGAAGTCATGCAGTCCTTCCTTTTTACCCCCTACACCTCTTGCATCCCAGATTTTCACACTTCCGTCTCTTGTGGTGAGTTTCCTGAGTACTTGAAAGAGGTCATTCAGAGTTCTTTTGGGAAGGAATCATCCAAAATGGAGTAAAGATGTCACAGCCTTTTGCTGACTCTTCACTCTCCTAAGGAAGAATCTCCTCCTTGGAAAACTTCAGAGAAGCACTTCTGCTTGCAGCAAACATAATTTCTTCAGTTAATTAGCTGATGTACCTTGATAAAATTCTGTAGCTTTGAGAAATCAATTTCATGCTTGTATTGTTGGAGTAACTTCTGTGTCCATCAGAGAATCCCAGATTCTGCTTGTGGCTCAGTAAGAGTTGTTACGGAGGGGAGAAGTCCCACTGTGAGCTGCTGGAGGTAATCAAAAGGCTGACAAGGGTAATAATTCTCCAACTGGAGAGATGGTGCAAATAGGCGAAATTCCAGGCCCATTCACATTGTACTTGGTGCAAGTCTGTAGCTGCCACAACTGTAACTCGATGGAAACTGGTGAAGTGACCGAAGCAAATGCCATTTCAAATAGCCTTGCTGCCTACAAGATGAGACAGGTTTACAGCATGGCACTTTATTAGCACACTTTTCCTTTCTGATTTGAATGAAGATGATGAGAACAAACTGAGGGATTTTAAGATCTTTCCACTTCATCTTTCTTTCTAACCTGTCACATCCTGATGCACCTTAGGAAAAGAGCCCTTTTTCCATTACATTAACAGAAAAGAATGGAGCTGGATGCTGTTGGGATCTTAGTTTATTTTTTGTTTCAGTTTGTTTCCTATAGTACTCTCTTTCTGTGGGAAATGTTACAGAAAGGCAATTTGCCAGTGAGTTTACTTTTGTTTTCAGTTAGCTCTTTTCCTTATAGTACATGATGAGTGTCAATGAAATAGCAATGGAGTTCTCAAAATCAGTAGAACTGAACTCTTTTGGGGTGGGGAAAGAGCAACCTGCTTTAAGTATCTCAACTGCCCATCAGTTTTCTTTACCAGAAGTCACATTTTGAGATAGTGTCCTGCCAGAAGTGTTATCATCTGGACGCATGTGTTCTGCTGTAGCTGCAACAGCAGTTTGTGTGTGCAGGACCTACTGCTTTAGAAGAACCCCATTGTCCCACTTACTAATGCAAATCACGGAGTGGGGATGATGTGATGGTATTAAGATTCCCTAGTTTCTCAGCTTGTACTTTGAGGAACATGGTAGTTTGTGTTCCTACTTTTTGGATGTTGGACCTAACCCTCTTCTACTTCTCAAATGTTCTTTCTTCCTGGCAGAGGTTCCAACCATACCCTTCCCCTGAGCAGTTTGCAGGAGGAAGGAAAGGGGGAAACAAAGATGTGTGAACAGTGAGCAGAGCAAAGCTGCGCCTCTCAAAGTGTGTGGTGGACTATAGGTTCTGTTATTAATTTCTGTGGCTCTTGGATCACGGTTGCAGCTCTGTATTCATGTTCTTTTAGTTTAATAGTAGCAGCAATAGCTTAATTACAGAGTGGTGAACTAGTAATAAAAGATGCGGTGAGACTATGTGAGGACAGATTATTAATTTGAATCATCTATCATAACAGAGAATGCTTGATAGAAAATTCAAATTAAATGTGATGTGCCAAAATCTACCTACCAGCAGAAAAAAAAAAATCTTTCCTTTTACACAAACTTCTTAAACTGCGAGAAGGGCAGAGAATGAGGGAACAAGAACTTGGCTATGCTTCTTCGGAGGGTGAAAAACAAAGGTGAAGGTACGATTTACATCCCTGGGATTTGTCTGAATGGTGTGGAGTAACCACATTGGACAGACCTGGCAGAAGGGAAGATAAAAACACTTTGGTAAGGATTCTTTTACCTGACAAGCATATTTGATTTGATTTTTTCCAGAAACTTCTGCCCACAGAGCAAAGTTCAGAGAAACTGCTCAACAGGTTTGGACGAGTTTGTGTCATCCTGCAGTAGAACACAACTTCCAAAATTGCCATACTTCTTGTTGCCTTAATTTTACTGAAGTTGAGTGGAATTAGCTATTTAGTATCTGTTTAACACAGAATTACATTCTGATAAGTAGTTAAGAAGCATCTCCTCTTCAACACAACCTAATCCTAGTCTCTTTTCCAAGAGCAAAATAGTCCAGGTCTAATATTTCCTCCTTCTGTATCTGCTGCAGTATGTACTCCAGCACAGGAATAAAAGGCTCTACAAAACCAAAGGAGAGAATTCAAAGCCTTGCCATCTGAAAAGTATATTTGAATAATGAGTGATCCCTTTTTTTAATGAGATGTCTCAAACCCAGTAAGCAAACATTTGCCCTTGAGCTGAGAGTAAGGTGATGAATTGCGTGAAGGATATCTTTTCAATTTTAAGTATTTGAATATAAACTTTTGAATAAATTAATAAATTAAAGAGTAAATTCATGAAAACAAACCAGCAAAAGATACAATCTTCCATAACAACAGACAAAACTCTGAGACAGAAGATGAGCTTGCTGTTCTTCTTCATGCTCTGTTTTAGTTCAATGATTATAGATTTGTGTATTGAACCTCTCATCTGAGAGACTCTGAACCATAAGCACCCTGAGCTGCTGTTTGCACTCCCTCATGTTTTTCCTGGAAGTGCCTGCACTGCAGCTTTCTTATAAATGTAAAAAAGGATTGCTTAGAGAAACTAAAATCTCAACTTACAAAAAAACCCTACAGAAATCACCCTCTAGAAACATACAGAAAAGCTGGATCTCCCAGTAGCTTTGTTCTTTGGGTAGTACCACTGGACCAGATTTATGAGGTCTGACTTTGTCTGGTGAAGAAGAAGTCTTCTAATTTTGTTGCATTTAATTGATTTGACAGTGCATGTTGCAGCATGGGGACCTAGCTGAAACACCTTGTGAGTTCCATCTGGCCTCGCTGCAGGATCTCACTTTGGGATCTAGAGTATAGGTTTTGATGGGGAGGGAGAAAGCTGGTGTTTTTTCAGGTCTTGTCTTCATATGGAATAGGGTCATACTTAAGGAATAAGAGGTGTGAAAAAGTTTAATTATAGACCAGGAGGTGTAAAACTGTCTTAAAGTTGAATCTGAACTTAAATGTGCGGGGTCTGGGGTATGCTTTTGCTGACTGCATATTACTGTGTTTGGTTCTGTCACGAAAATACATGTCTTTCAGTGTAGTACTCTTAGACATCACAATTTTATGGTAAAATCTTTACCTTGCTGAAGCTAATACCGCAACGCTTATTGGATCATGATCCATCACCAGCTTATTCTGCATTTTACTGGTACTAGACAGCACTAGCTGGAAATTTATCCAACATCTAGCAAGTCTTCTCTGTAGTGGCCCCACCTCAAGGAAGGGATGTTCACCCCATTCTGTGCCGATTTTGCTAATAGAAATTCAATTCTATGTGCCAGAGTTGTTTGCTGCATATAGTGTTACTTGCTGAAATCCAGATGCATTTTCTCTGCTTCATTCCTCTGCATCATCCTATATATTATGAAAATGCTTAACCTGCCATGTCCTTTGTTGTGAACAGACAGTCATCTGTTCTTCCAGTAGTTCTTACAAGACAGTTGTTTTCCCCTGTTACGGTTAAAAGTATTTATTTCTTTTTGTCCTTGAGTCCAACATAATGTCTGTTGTGGAAGTGGGGTGTTACGTGGACAATTCTTGCATCTATTAAGCAATAAAGTACTGGTATTGAGGCTGCAGGGATTGACAGGAAATGGAGCTTATGTGTAAATTTATTAAATCTATGTTTATTATTTCTAGACTTGGTCTTTCCATCTGAGGCAGTATTTTTCCCTCTGCTGTGTTTCGGGAACTGTCCATTCACCTGATACTGTCTCTTCCCTTGACTGTTTGCCTCCAGTCCAATCTGATGTGAAAAGTGCACCTGGGCTGCAGAACTTCTGTTGAAACTCAATCTTTTTTTACTAGGAAAATGCCCTAAGACATGCATTAATAATATTCCTTCAAGACTACTCACGATGAAGTGGAAGGCCAGGGAAAGATGAAGGCTCTCTGCAGATTACATCTTTTTATAATCCTCAGTACAGTACGAGCAGTTTGCAAATGCAGCTCTCCCACAGGAAAGTTTCTGAGTCGGGTTACAGGTATATCCCCAAACCCAACACAACTGCCAAGCTTGTGTTCTGACAGCCTCTCTGTCCGAATTCCCGACTTCCTTGAGACTGTGATAACTATTTGTACAGACAGATACTTTTAATAGTACAAGACAAATAATGGAACAATGTCAAACTAGAAAACAAGGGCAACAACTACTTTCATTTTTCTAGACTCATGTTAGTACTTTGATTTGATGAGGTTAATGTTTCCCTGCACTGTGCTGTAGGTTGAAGATGCCTGGGAAAAATGCCCAATGTTTCTGCAATATTGAGGTCTGTTGAGACCACCCTTTTGCTTTGCAAAACAAAGTAGTTTCTCACAAAGCTTTCTGTGTCTTGGACTATAATTTTAACATTGCTCTCAAAGTGAAGAAGGATCTATCTTTTGGGTTTTGTGTAAGAAGCCTGTTTTCCATTTGGTTCCAAGATCATAAGGGAAGAGTTTGCTGCTCACTGTGTCATGTAATCGTCTTCTCTTGTTGCAGCCTGACATTTGAACCAGCCCCCCAGGCTTGAATTTAATTCATAAAAAAGGCTTCTGAGATGTGCTGGCTCCATTTAATTTTTTAAAAAAGGAAAAAGCCAAAGGTTCAGCCTTCTCCAAGGCCAGAGTCAAGGTTATAATTCAGCTAAGGACTTGAGGTTTCTGCTGACCTGAGCTCTGTCACAGACCTATGACTTGTCTCTGATTCCAGCCAAAATGTTTTCACCACTCTGCTTACTTGCTTAGCTGTTGGCTTTTATACATTCAAGTGATTTAAATATCTTCACAAGGGGCACTGGAAGCACTCGCCCCTCTGAAGTCAAGGCTAGCACAGACAAGCATGTCAGTCAGTGGTATACCAGACTATAATTCATAAATTTTATAAAAAGAGAGTGTGCTTCTGAGTGGTTTATAAATACAACAAACTATAGATTGAATTACAGCGATAGAACTTCAATCTTCCATCAGTATGTTTGTCCTTAAAAATATCTAGGTAGCTTACATAACTACTTACCAATACAATGAAGGCTGCTGCAACTTATTCTTAAGTTAGACTTGATATTTGCAGATAGACATTTGCTTCTGACAGAGCAAGGAGATTACAATGTTTGTGTGACATAGGAAGAAAAGGATTACAGTAATGTTTTTTTTTTGTTTTACAGCGTTATGTAGGAGGAGAAAGATTGTAGCATGCTTCCATAGGAACATGGAAATGGAGAAATTATCTGCAATGTTTTGAATAATGACCTGGCATACACTATAATATTGTTGTGCTGCTGCTTGTGCCATGGAAAAATTCGGTTGCGAGCCAGTGGGGAAGGCACAGTTCTTAAAAGGAAGAAGAATTATCACTTATTCTTTATCTCTGTGTGTGTGTATAGACAGTAGCAGTTTGAGTAAAATCAGGCATTCCAGTGGTGTGAAGGAAAAGGCCTGGCTGTTTAATAGAAAAGCATGTTTTGAATGAACTGACAAAGGCATCCTATTACTTGAATGTGTACGTTCCTTGTTTTTTCTTCCCTTAAAGTAGTCAGCCAGGAAATAGGGACACATTAGCATTAGAAACGATATTGGCAAGGAAGGAAAAGGGACAGAATGATTTGTTTTTAACTTTTTTATTTAATGAAAAGTGATAGATACTTTTTTCTTTTTCCTCTGCATTTACTTTTACTGGAGGCTTCAAAGGCTACAAGGTCCTTGATCAATGGATCAGAAAAGGGTGTCTGGTTTTAAAAAAGGAAGCAGGTTTTTTGTGGTTGTTTTTTATCTGAGGGGAAGGGGTGTTGGTGTTTTTTGTTTGTTGGTTTTGGTTTTTTTTTCATTGAAAACTCCTCTGAGCTGTGATAGCAGAGCTTGTCAGGAGATCACCCAGACTTTTTGTTGCAGTTACATTAACAAAGCCAGTTCTAAGCCAAGAGCTTCAGGATTGTTGCCTTAAAAGTGTCTGAGCTTACTTCTTTAAACAAAAATTCACGTCCCCTACCTTCTCTGCTGACTCCAAGGCAAGGCAGGGATATCCTGAGCCAGAGGGTGGCAGGCAAAGCCCTTTTGTCTTGCAATGCCTAACAGGGAACCAGTGATTTTAAACATGATTGTTCTCTAAAGTTGAAGCATAAATTTTCCCTAGGTTAAGTCTAGAATGATTTGGTTTAGTTTCTTTCTTTTCACCCAGCTGGAAAGATCCTTGCAAACTTCTTATGCAAAATTCAACAAAGTGGTGGAAGTCCCAGGCAGTGAATCCCAAAGTGGTGAGCTGAGTGTCATGGTTTTCTGGTGGTAGCTTGGTCTTGAGCTAATGCTCCTCACCTGGGGCTGCTCCAGCAGAATTTTGTTTGTCTTGGGGCAGGAAGGGATTTTGTTTGGCTGCAGTCATCCCATGAGACTTGTTCCTCAGGAGACTGGACAACAACCTGTTATTGCAATGCGTTTAGTTGGGTCTGATTCTTTCAGTGATTGAGCAATGTGGATGTTGCTGTTTCTGCTTTTGAAGCTGGACAGAGACTGGCTTATGAAAAATATCTGGGCTAAAGGTCTGGGGTTCTTGTATTACCAGTATAAAGCATTAAAGACTTCTGCTAGGTGAATGATGCAATTTTTCTCACAGCTTTTTTGTATTTGATATCTATAAAAATAATTATTTTATATGAGGGAGAAGATGGAAATAGGAGTGTACTGAGAAAGCCAAGAGGCCAATGGTGGGAATGAAAAACAGACTGTAACAACTGGTGGAAACAAACTGAATATTAAAGCATCTTGGTAATGTAACAACTGAACTGCAGTGCAGAGCTGAGAGTAAAAGTACCTTCTGTGTATGAACAGGTCAAGTGAAATCTGAACCAAGGTGTCTGTAAATGCAGCGTACCCCAGATAAGACTTAAAATATCTATTAAGAAAAAGATTGATAAAAATACTAGGCAGCATGACTCCAGGTCTGACATGATACATGAGAATTTTCCCTCCTGTAGCTGCAAAGCCATTTCTGCTGCAGAAACATGTTAGGCGTGTGGTTCTGCTGGGTGAGTAGGTGATGCCTAATATTTTCCCACAGTGAGTTTCCCTCCTATGTCAAGCTGGGGACAAGGACCTTTAAAGCTCCAGGTGTCACAGGTGTCAGGTTTGCTCTTGGCCTCCTTACATAGATATTTATTAGGTCTTTTCCATTGCAGAATACAGATAAAATTCTTTTTTTTCTCCTTTTTTTAATTTTCCACTTTATTTCTTTTCTTCTTGTCCCTACTTGCAGTGTGGGTAAATTATTATTTTGATCTCCGATTAAGATCGTTAGTTCAGACACTTAAGGGATTGAGAGCCTTGAGATTATCCTGGAACTGAAATCTTCCAGGGAAAAATCATTCCTGTCTCAGAAAATTGCAGCCCAATTGTATTCAGTAAATTAGACTGGTTTACACCGATTCTTACTTGGCAACAATACCACTAGCCAAGAATACAATTGGAGTTGGTTTGTTTTACCTATTCTGCCTTTGCTGTCATATTGTGGTGTTCTTCTATCAGAAATAAACAAAATCTATCATCGAGCCATTCAAGTAGCAAAAGTAATAGATTATCACTTGAATTAGGGGCACTTTGTGGAAGTTTTACTATAGGATATAGCATTTGAAGTGTGTTTGTCTGCAGATTTTTAAGAGTTTCTGAGGCTGCCTGTGCTTCCAGTTGTTACAACCTGCTTCAGAAAAAAAAACAGAAACCTTTGAACTGCAGAAGATTCTGAGTTGCAGAAATGTTCCTAACTGTCACTGCAATGTCACAGCTCACACCAGGACAGGCAGCAGTAACACTCGCTGCTGCATCTCTTGTGTTACCCAAGCTATGCAGCCTAGAAACTTTCCATGGAGTGTAGCGGGAAGAAAATATTGTCCTTTAATTTATTTGAAAGGGGAGGCTATTTCGACAAAGCACCCTAAAAATATGCTCCAGAATACATTTCTCCCACTTCACAGATCTTTCTGTGATGAAAATGTGTTTTAATCAAGTCCCTGTGGAAAGAGTATTTCCTCTACTGAAGAGGATGGGAAGATCAATGTCCCATTTCCATTCTTACAACTAAAAGACATTTTGTTGATTAGAAGTGCCTTGTACACCACGGTAAAGCTGAAAAAAAAAAAGTGTCTCCTTCTAATTTGGAAATGCCAGAGGCTGCATCATTTGTGATGGGTAAAGGGTGATCTCTGAAGCTCTGAATGCAAAATTTGCAATTTGCATCATTCATTCACGTTTGGGATTTTGTCGTTCAAAATACCAACAAGAAGAAAGGTGCCCTGAAGACACCAGTTAAGAATCCCAAAACATCATCTGTAATTTAAGTTATTAATAGGTATCTCCATTATGCGGTAATTATTTATTGATTTTTATATAGTATGACTTTTATGCAGAGGACTCACTGAGCTGATGCGGTAGACAGTAAATTTAAACATCCTCTTATGTTGACCTGTATTCATCAGCAGAAGCCAATTGTGCAACAACAATGAGATTCTGAATTGTGATAAATGAGAAAGAAACAGTGGGCAGAAATAATTGGTAGAAAAGGTTGTTTCTCTCCTGCACTCTGAAAAAGCCTGTGTGAGGCAAGCCCTACCAAAAAGCCTCCATAATATTTCTAGTTTTTACAATTGCTCCAGTTTCCCAACAGCCCATCTAATCTTATATCGTGTCACAAAGAATGGCCATTACGCTGATGCATCAGAGGACAATTTGAAATCTGTGTAATGGAAATAACCAGTCAGAGGCAGATTTTCTTCTTGTTCAAAGGCAGCTAGCGCCGAGAAGCAGCAACTTTTTTAGTCTCACAGGCTGAAGGCATACAGCCTTGTAAAGGGAGAAGAGTCAATTTGCCTGTTATTTGTGGTGTACGTAGGTTACGACTGACTGAGTACCTCTTATTCACCACTTGAGTTTTACCCAAAGTTTTTCACTCATTCACCATCCCATCCAAATAAAACCAAAATAATCCAGAAACTAGGAGAGGTATTTGAAAATGTGGCACCTTTTAGAATAAATCATGACGAACAGGCCAATTTTGAAGGTTTTGGTCTTTTGGAGCCTTTTTTTGTTAGGCGGTTTTGGGGTTTTGAGTGTTGTTTTTTTGAGGGGTGGGTGGATGGGTGGTGGAATGAGATTACTGCTACCATTTTTAACCACAGGACAGGAGATTTTGCAGTATTTCAAGTATATATGCGCACATGTGCGGAAGAATTTTATGGACTGTTGAATCAACATAAGCCTCAGTTCACTTTTGACAATCTTAGGTTAATAAGAAAATGTGGATTGGATTTGCTATCTAAAATGATGTTGGGGAAACTATAAAATTGAATTCAATGTTTGTACGAAGTAAAATCTGTTCTTAAAGTTTACAAATTCACATCACCATAACTTGACGTGAAGCAATTACTCTTTGTGGAGTTTTAGTAGCCTTTGCTAATTGCTTCCACAAATTTCTTGATGAACCATGGGGTTTTATAAAAACAAAGCTTGCTCTGCCCTGTCTCTCTCCTTTAATGATCTTTAATTAAATCAATGAACAGACTGGAGGAACTTTTAGGTCTTAGACTTGTGGGCTTTTGTTTTGCTTTCTCTTTAGGGTAACAGTGCTGTGACTAAAGCTCCTCTAATGCTCTCTGAGGAGCAGTATGTACAGCCTGAGACTGTTGCCTGTGTGACTTCTAATGTAACTATCATACATGCTGACTTTTGACACATCTCTCTTGTAAAATTCGCAGATAGGTCCTCTGGGGATCTAAGAAACCTCAAAATAGAAGTAGAGAAGGGATGTCAGGGCAGAGGTCAAAGCCCCTCTATCCTTCTACCATGTATTTAGAGCAAATATATGTTCCTTCACATTCCCTGAAAATTCAAATCCTCTCCTTGGTAAACACTCCAGTGGTATTCTTGTGGGCTTTTTTACCTCCAGAAGCTGTCACAGAAGACAAATCTACAGGCTATGACAGAGAGAGCACAGGATCAGCCATCCTGTGTCCTTGGGGAATGACAAATATTTTTTGCTAAGGTGGAGGGGAAGGAGGAAGACGGGGATTGCCAGAAAGCACATTTTTATGGTAACTGAAGTAATGAACTGAAATGAAAGGAATAAAATAGAGGTTTAGAGTGGAAGTGCCATTTCAGTTTTAACTAGTGTTGCTACTGCAAAGCTATAAATTAGAACAGGGTAGTTAAGTAGGAAGAAATAAAGCAAAAGGCAGAGTCCTTGGTAAAAAAAAAAGTTAGAGGAGACTAACCTCTAATAACTGAAGTATATCCCACAGTGGAGTTTGCTTGCCTCTGCTCAGCTGGTAATTAAGAGGTTGGGCAGAAAGATGCGAGGAACAACGTGAACAGAAGGGGTTGCACTTTCCTAATTTGTCCAGAAACTTGTTTTTTGCTGGTGTTTGAATGCCTCGTTCTCCAATCTTGAACAGGAGATTTGTAACTGATTCCTGTAGCATGTTTGTTTTGTGATTTTTTTGGAGAGTGACACTCGGAGAAATCCATAGGTCACTATGAAGTCCAGTCTCCAACAATTATTTCTCATGTTTTTTACTTTATGTTTTCTTTACCTTTGCCTACTCCAGACATCTTATACCCATCTTGACAACCAAAAGGTATCAAGACCCTGAAATCCTACCGTCTTGCTTTGCCCAGTCAGTGAGAAGTCTCTGGACCTTGTTGGCTTAATCAAACTCATAATATCATCTATTTTTTTTTCCATTCTCTTTTATTTTCCTGTGGATAAAGACTTCTTTTCAAGAATTCATGGAAGGTTGGGGGATGCTAGACTGAGATGGAAAAAAAACCCCACAGAAGTTGTTCTTCAAAAAAAAAAAAAAAGACTCGAAAAGAGAAAAATGAATATGAGTCAATTGGTATTTTTCTAATGGCTTACAGGCAAAGGGTAAATGATGAGCAAATCCCACTGAAGAGAGAGAGAATCTATTTCTTTTGATTTAGTGTTGCAGTAGATGAAACTGCAAGAGATTCAAATATAACCTCGCTGACTTTTTGCTGCTCTGTAGTTCATTGCCCCTGCTTCATTGCTAGTGCTCAAAAATGCCCATTCTGGCCAAGAGGATACCTATAAACATTAAAAAGAAGCTGAGTTAAGGAGCTGTTAAATCCCAGGAAGTAATGTACATCATTAGTTTAGAGCTTGCTCTGCTATAGTAGGTAACAAAATGCTATATTTTCTCTAGAAACCACCTTTCATCTCAAAGCACCCTCATGTATTTTGATTGCTTTGGAGGCTATAGGCCAGATTTCCAGCTTGTGTGTGTTTGGGTGTCTAAAATGAATGGTATATACCTATTTACATGTGGTAAGACTGTGTTCCTCTATATAAAGTAGCAGCTATGTGCTGTCTTGCAACTGACTTGCGTCTAACACATGATGAATGGAAGAATGAAAGTGCAACCAACTGTGATAACTGGTATTATCTGAGTATCTGTAGTGCCATACGTAAATTCAATGAGCTGAACTCGGTCAGCTTTTGGCTGTTGTGTTGGGTAGCTCAAAACCTGATGCGCGTCTATGACCTTTTTCCTTTGTGTGGCAAAACATAAATACTTCTACAATTCTAATTTCACAAATAAAACAATCGCTACTCAAGGTCAGGTTGTTTTTATCACAGAAGGCTGATTAATGTCTTGTAAGTGGATGCAATTGTAGAAGTGATTTCAAATAACTTCCTAAAAATGCTTTCATTCTGAAAAATACCAAGTCACTTTACGTACAGAGGTCTAAACTTTGGAAGGAACAGCGAGGGGACTTCAATGAGTTTCTGACTAGAATTTGTCATCTGCTGCTGTGACTGATTCAGGCAGGATGTCTCTGAATGACTTGTAGTCACCTGGCGATACAGCACTTATTTTGCTTGCGTGGAAGGGATTACAAACCTGTTCCTAATCAGATAACTGTGCACCAGTTCCCAACACAGCTTGATCTCTACTTACTTTTTAGGTAACTGGATGTAGTGGTACGAAATAAGCATTTGTAGTTTGTTAGACTTCTTTTCCCCTTTCCTCACCTGAACCTGGTATATTGCCAGTGCATAGTAATTCTGTCCAAACATAGCCTAAGATTAGTGAACCTGATTCGTAATAGCTGTTCAGCTCTATCCTGCAACACATCATGATAGGGAAATAACCAAGAAACCTTTCTTGTACTGAAAGGGACATTTTTTGAGGCAGAACTTCTGCTCTAAAATTTGAGTAGGAAGGATAATTCCTTTTCAAAATTCATACAGGTAGTAATGGTTTCCCTATCTCTTTGCAAATATGGCATCTACTCCATAGCAACATCTTTGACTTATTTACTCAACACAATGCCTAGCACATATCTTTCTATTGCGTTATCCCAATATACTTGCCTGCAGTAGAGAGAGATTGCTTAGAAGCCCCACGTGCAGCCAACAGCAGGGTCTTACTGGCCTTCCTCTCTGAGAGCTAACAGGATCACAGCCAGGGATCAAAAGGCTGCAGTAAATCAATAGTCACAAACCTGCGCTCATAAATCTCTGTGTGGAAAACTACATAGGGGCCTCTGTGCAGGGTCTTACAGATAGGTCTCATTCATAAAAGATTTTGACTTCTTATTGTGGTAGAGAGATGATTTTTATTTTGACAGAATATCAATGTTGTGGTGAGTAGCCTCTATCCAGCTGTTTACACTGAGCTTTCTGAAGATAAGCCGTGTGCACCTGCCACAACTCCTCTCACCAGCTCCGTTCAATTCAATCTTTATATTAGTTCTCACATAGTAGAACAAAAAGGGGGAAAACCCTTGACTATTATTGCACTGGGAGGAGCTGCTGAGAAAAGTGAGAGAATAGGGTTTTTTTGCCAGGTCTCCTTGAAGAATTCACATAGCAATATGTATCTCTTTTCAAGGGAGAAAAATCTAATATGTGAATCCTTTATTCTTTTATGGCAGAGGGAGCAGATTTACAGGAAAACCTCACGCATGGATCAGGTTCATTCTGAGAAGTAAGCAAGTATCTTGCATCCAAGTGTTCGGTGCCTCTTCATATGTCCTCTGGTCTTCTTAACTCTTCTTGTAGAGTTATTTTCATTTAATTTAGAGGCTACTTTCAAATTATTTTTCTTGACTCTTTCGCAAATTATTCTCAGCTGCTGGAAAGCAAGCAGACAACGTTCCTCACTTGCTTACTGTATCTGGTCGAAAGCTTTTCTCATGGGATTGCGATGCCAGATTTATTTCAGCAGGGGCTCTTGGTTGGTCCTGTTCTCTACACAGCAGATGGGTTGAAATAGCAGGTGGACTTCCTACACCATGTGTCGGAGTGCCTCCTGTATTTGAGATGTGCTTTTTGCTGAGAGGTAGCTCATCTCTGAGGGCAGTGATAACAAACGTGGTGTGGCCAAGCACAGGTCAGTGCTGCTTGGGGCACTGCTGTAACAGCTTGCTGGGGCACACAGCAATACATCATCCTTTCTTATCTGCTCTATTTTTCTCGAGGAAATAAATCACTTGGTTGTAGGTGAGAAGCCATGTGACTTTGACATATACTCACTTCTTTGCTCATGTTAAAGGGAAAAGGACTGTGCTTATGATGAGATGGGACAATGCTGTGCCCTTGATTTGCTATTGAATGTGGATGTGGTTTAAAGTAAGAGAAAAGATGCATCTTATGAAGTGTGCAAACTCCACTGCTTAAGCTAATATTTTACTCTGCGGTTGTGCACCCTTGACTCAGATTCCTTTACAGTTCACTTACAAGAGAACATGCATGAAGAGTATGCTTTTTTTTATCAAAGACATTTTGTCTAGGAGGAAAACTCCAGTAAGTCATGGCAAATGGAACTTAATTTCTGTTTCTTTTGATAAATTTGTGTAAGTGTAACCCTTGAAGTTCTAGAAGTTTATCTCTCACTGTGATTTCATCACTGAATTCCTGGCCTGTATCTTTCCAGTTTTGAGTTTTTTGTTTGGTTGGGTTTTTTTAGTTAATGTAGTTTCTCTTTATTTATTTTTCTTTTGTCAGTTTAAAGCATGTAATTTGCAGCTGCAGATATCACTCATTATTCCTCTTTTTTTACTTTAAAAGGCTGTTTGAAACAGAACTTACCTGTTAGCTATTAACTCTTGTTTTTTAAGTCTTAAAATGATATTCACTGTGGTTTTTTTCATGTGCCTTTTGGGACATGCAAATTCTGCCTTGGGTGGCTTTAGAGCAGATGGAGTTCTTGATCTATAAAATTCCTTATTGCTCTAGATTAATTGTGAACTCATGGCAACCAATACCAATAACTAAAATAGTGGATTTAAGCGTGACACATCAATATGCTCAGCACTGCAGTGACTCACGTTGTCTTTACCCCCCAGCTAAACCAACAATCTTGATTTTCATATGGAAATTCCCTGGAGGTGAGTTAGAGCATATCCATGTAGTCAGGTGCAGAGCTGTTTTTCAGAAGGAGGGACAAGCTGTGTTCTTGCTCATGCTTGATGGAGTGTAAATCAACTTGGCCCCAAAGCTTTATCACTGTTTTATTGGCAAAACCCTGCATTAAAATCTATATACTGGGACATGGGTTCAAATCTCCTGTTTGGAACTGGCCCCCTAAATTTTTGTGAATGTAACCCCTGTGATTCTGTAAAAATCTGACTTTGTAGCTACTGATTCTGCCCAGTTTCTTTTCCTTTAACTGATCTTTGGTCTTTTTCTTTTAATTTCAGTATTATTCAGAGAAGGAAAGGAATAATTACAGCTGGTTGAAAACTTATTGAAAAGCCGATGTAATTTGATTAATGTTTTGAAAAGGATAATTATTAAACTTCAAGCGTTCTAGTAATGTTGCCTGTGTGGGTTTTACAAATCAGAAAATTTAGAAGTCAAAGTAGTAAAAATGTAAGAAATAGGTGTTTCCTGTCGTTGCATCGTTACAGCCCTGGAATGTAGTTTACAAACCCAGCTGCTGCATGATTTAGCTTTGCCCTTGATCTGCAAAAGCAGGCAGCTTCAGAGGGTCTGCTGGATGGAAGCAAATTGGGTGATGATGGGAGTTTTTCAAGAGTGGCATTTGTGCCAATTAGCTGGGTCTAAATAGTGTTTTGCTTCAACATGTAGAGTTGATTTAGCTTGCCTTTTTTTTTTTTTCTTTTTTTTTTTTTAAAGGACTCTTCTGAAAAGCCAGGTGACCTCTCTGTTGCTTTAACTTTAAAGCCTAACAGACTGATGTGGAAGTTCTGATATCAAATTTGTTTTCCTATTTGAGTAAACTTTATTTGTGAGATTTTACTATACTGTTGCTTAGACTATGGAGTAAAATTACCTTACCTCTGTATTTATCACTCAGCCAGTGTGTTGCTTATTTGAAGTCTGCACTAACTTGTGGGGTAACTGTTTCTGATAGCTAATAACTACTCTCCATTCACCTTTCCAGCTCTTTCATGTCTGTATCCTTGTCTTTATATTTAGGAATAAATGCTCTTAGTTATTTCAGACAGCTGGTGGGACTAATGTGTACTTTAAAGAATTTAAGAGCCAAGACATTTTACTAGGCGGACAAATACTGCTTTATTATATTATCAAGTTCTAGTTTTCCTTGCTACTTAAAATGAATAGGCCAGCTTTTTGGATTATTTTGTTCCAGATGTCTTAGCCAGTGACTTTCCAAACTGCATTGTGCTGGTAATTTCTGCTCAGGTTCTAATCCCTCTAATCTGGAGATTTCATGCCATGTTGATTACTGCCTTCCTGATCATTATTAGAAGTATTAAATAAGACTAGCTATGATGCCTCAAAACCGCCTCTATTTGACATTTAATATTGTATTTTGCTTGTACTTAATCTTTTTCTCTGTAGGGTAGATCTCATCTTCAACCTAATAAGAATTAATTGAGAGTAAATTTATGCAACACAGTTTTTAAATCTCTAAAAAGACATTTAAAATATGCTGAAGGCCTTCTAATTTTGTTTTGTCAATAAAAATAGTAATGCAGTGAACTTGGTCTCAAAGAATCTGCCTATTATAAGCAGAATTTGAGTGTTGTGGGTTCTGCTTGTTTGGAGATGTTTGTATCTGTTTGGGACAGTATGCTCAAATTGAAAGTGAATCTGTGCCTCAATTCTCTAATAACAGAGTTCTGATCTTAGAAAAATGTGTTCTAAAGCTGCCTTAAAAATACCAGCTGTGCCAGTGAGTAAAATAGGGTGTTGGCAGGTCTGTTGACTTGTCAGGTGAGTTATGTGGTGAGGATAGAGACCTCTGTGAGGCATACACGAGTGTGACTGTCTTCTCTTCTGGTGAAACAAGAGAAGCCTCATTTCTGAGAGTATTCTTTCCAAAGCAGAAAACTTATTTCAGCAATAGTTGCCAGTTGACAAGAACACGAAATGCTTGGAAGCTCTTAAGTCATGGGAAAAATTTTATTCCTGTTGACATGCTCTCCCAGCTGCGTTTACTAGAATTATCCTATGCCACTGGTTGTTACTAAATGGTGAAGACCTGACTTAGAGAAAGCTAGTGTTTACTTTTGAGACCTCTTTCTGATGGTTTGAGAGGTTATTCTCTTGGTGCAGTGGATAGCTTGTATCCTTTGGCATTTCCAAGAGGTACAATTTCAGAATTGGTGATTGCGAAAACACTAATTGGGAATTTGGTTTTTTATGCTGCTTGCTTATGCTGTGACAGTCTTGTTAGTTGTCTTAGTTATGACGCAGTTGTCTTTTCCTGAGAAAAATGTTGCGAAGTAGTATGTTTGTGGGGTTTTGTTTGTGTGTTTTGTTTTTTTCTATAGTAGTGTGAAATTCACTGTAGAATTTTGCTGAACTATCTATTAGATGTGAAAAGCACCTCAGTTCTGATTGTCTTCACCTTCTACTGAAAAGCATTTGCATTACTATAAGACCATATTTCTGAAGGCAAGGATTTTATGAGCATTATCTGTCAGAAGGCAGGAGAAAATGTGGGGTTTTTTGATTCTTGGTTTTCTACCCCGATTGTGCTGAGTTAGCAGGGATTTTTGTCTCCTTTTCCAAATCTGAACACCTTTAGTTTTGTTCAGTCAATTAGAGACCTAGAAGGAGCCAGTCAGGTCATGATAAAATTAACGTTCTTCTTTGTCAGGGTCACTCTATTTCAGTTACACCCTTATGAGCCCAATTCTCCTTCTCAGAGTCAGAGGCATCCGTTGCTAAACTGAAGGAGGAATCTGGTAGCATGTACCTCTTCCACACTGAATAGCCATGGAAGTGGGGAAGACATTGTAATTTTTTTGTAAGACTGATGGGAACATGCAGTAGATGTAACTTTCTGTAGTGTTCAGCCAAAACAGATGTGAAAGAAGTTCTAGAACTTTCCATAATGCAGTTTGAGGTCTTTCCTTCTACCCTGATGGGTAGAGACAAAGTGAAGAAAGGAAGGAAAGCACTGATCTAGCCTACTGCCTCTCTTGGCAAACTATTAAATCTCATCAGGGTCACAATTCATCTTAAATGTTTGGGGTTTTTTCTTCCTTTGATTTTCACTGATTGTGTTTTAGATATTTAATCTTGTTTAAAGACTCTAACTTCACTTGTTTTCATTTCTAAATGTGGAGAAGAGGTGAGCATTTTAAATAATCAGTGTGTTACCCCACTGTAAAATTAAGATGATAAAGAGGTGGGATTTTTTCATATCCTTGTAAACTGGTTTAACTAGAGCTTATTAGTGCTAATTAGAGAGAAAAATCTGGTTTCATTAAAGCTGGTAGTAGTGATAATAATGTGCAGTTAGTTATTGACCTTTTGGGATAGCGGTAATTTCAGAAGAGAAAAGATTAATTTTTAAAGAGCTTCTGATACTCTGCAGTATACAATTTTATTTCAGACTCTACATCTACCTGGATTTGCTTCTGCTTTTGTTAACACAATTAAAATGCTATACTCAGATAAGGAATTCTGGTTCCCTAGCTGACATTGTAACATATCCCTCTTCTTAAATTCTAGATTGGAAGGAAATGGCAACGTATGCCTGCTTTGTTTTAGGAGCACTATGCAAGGCTTTTTAAAATTTCCCTTTCATAAAATTCTCGCCAGGTAATCTTTTCCAGGTTTCTTCTACACTTACTTTATTTGCATTTTTAAAGTATAAATATTGATGTTGTCAGCAATGAAAAACTATGTTAAAAAAATAGTATGACTCCTAAATTAGCTAAGCAGATTTCTTACAGTCGTTATGGGAAATGCTTTTAAAGAATCTGTTTTTCTTCTTTTTTTTTCTTGGTTTTTTTTTTTGTTGTTTAGGTTCTGTGGGAAGAAGTTTGTGGAAAAGTTGACCAGAGACTGACTGACTTCAGCTCAACCAAGGTACCACTTTGTCATTTTTGTGAGTTAAAGCTGTAGCATAAGTCAGTTTTTGAAGATAAAACTCTGTTACAGTTTTTGATATGCTACTGGATTTTATGTGTTTTCTTTCACTGTTCCAAGTTAGTTCAGTGAGTCTTCTGTTTATTTTTAAATATTTGTATTTTGTGTCTGATTTAAAGGTAAGCATTCTACTAATGAACACAAAAGTGCAGATTGCAAATATTTCCAAAATGCCCATGATTTGAACTATTCCTATAGATATCTGTGTTCTGCTGTGTGTGAGATAATAGATAAAATACTATTTTGTCGTGTTGCAGTAGTCACATCAAAGTCACCGTAACCCAATGGAGGTTGAGTCACAGAGTCTCTCTCACAGAGAGAATTATATTAATGTTGTATTTAATTAACATTTTTCATACTTCCAAGTCTATATAAATGCTAATATGACCAGAATAATGTGTTCTAATGCGTGTTGTTGAGTTCTATTTTATCTTGCTAAATAGAAAGATACCAATAGGAGGCAGAACACCACGAGGGTAGTTGTAAAATGCAATGCTGATGGCTTGGTAAAAAACCAGAGACAGCCTTTGAAATATGCTGACCATGTTCCCTGGTTTCCTCTTCCTGGCTTCGTCTGTATTCATCCTCCGAGCTTTAGCTAGCTGTATGGATTTTAAGCATGGTTTAGATTTTGTACTCCAAAAAATTTTACTCAGTTCAGCTTTCCCAACCCTTAAATTAACTTACACTTCAATACTTCCAAACTCTAAAATGATTAAGTAAATCTGCACCTTTTGTCAGTTTGTGGGTTGGTTTTCTGGGGTTTTTTAACCTGTTTTCAGACATACTGAATTGGTGCAGATGTTAATCTCTATTGACCTAGAGGTTGTGGCTCTGCATGAAGACAAGGAAAAACCACAGTTCAGTATAAGTGGACACTGAGTCAAACTTAATTTTATTCTTTGTTGTGTTCAGAACAAGGACAGTGCTGACAGTTGATTGAAAAAGAAAATATAAAAGTCATGATTGATATTCCCTTTACAGTCTTTTCCAAAATTGTGATGCAAATCTGTAGACACAGTCTAGAGCAGCTATCAGCAGATATACTCCTTTATTCCATTATTCATCTGTTTCAGAAGACTTTTTTTTTCATGCCAAAGCCCCCTAAGTCTTCACTACAAAATAGGGTGTTAAAATAAATTCCTTTACATCTCTTAAAATATTTTAGCAAGCTGTCTGGCAGTTATTTTGGGTGCTTTTTTTTTAAAAAAAAAATTAATGAAAATGGCCTTTACAAAACATTACTATGCCCCTTTTTAATTTTAGTCTTGATTTACTTGTGTCCTGATATATGCTCATAAGTATAATGTATGTGTATATATTTTAGCAGGTCTCGATATGGCCCCTGTATTACCCAAGTAAATGGAAGAGTGGCTTAAAAGAAACATGAATAGAAATTGTCTACACAAATAGCTGCAGAAAACATTTTCAAAAGCTAGGAAGGATAGAGAAATAACACTCTAAGATATATCTATGCCCATATAGATTAGCTCATTAAGATTTTTTGAGCATAAGAACAGAATATATAGAGACAAAACAAAGGTCCAGCTAGCTTAGTATCTTTTTTCTCAAATAGAAACCAATATCAAATGCGTGTAAGAACAGAGCAAATCCACAGTAGCAATGTCAAAGGATGATCATCTAGTCTCTGAACTTCTGAACTAGTGACTTGAAATTCAAAACTTCTCAGTGGATTTTTCTTAAGTAGGTTTCTACCTGGCTGTCTAAATACGTAATTTAAAATGAACGAAGCCTTAAGAAATTTATGTTAGAGTATAAGCACACTTGAAAGTGTCAGGAGTAAATCACTGCATTGTATATATATTTCTAATGGACTTTCCCAGATTTCTTTTTATAAACAGTTAACCCCTGCGTTTATACTTTAGGAAGGACAAATGGGCAGACGATGATGCATGAAACTGTTTAATTCTCCTGGTCAAAAATATGCTGCATTTTTCCTATAATTTTTATTTTCTTCATATCTTACACCTATTTTTGAATCATGAAAATTGTGTGTGGAATTTTTTTTTTCTTTCTTTGTGGACCGTGTTCTGTGGTGCTAATTAGAATAACTGCATACAGCAAGCAGGGTACTTCAGCTTATATGTACAGGTTGAAAGCGAATTTTCAAGGAAATTACTACATTTTTTTGGCATGGAAAACATTGAAACATATGGCCATGTGACTGAATGTAAAAGAGCTGATTTAGTCTGTAATTCTTCTGACCTAGTCTTAGAATTAAGGTGAGAAATAAGTCATGGATTTGTATATGTTAATCACAGTTATAATTTATGACCTTATCGAGGCTGACCTTTTGTGTTAATGTGAGCCTCTCAACTCCCCTGCATGCAGGCTTTAAATCCAAAGCCTTTGCTTTAATTAGACTAGGTATTCTGTTTAAAGCTGTCCAGTCATGATTTTTAATGTGTACAGTGATTGAGAATCTCAGGTAAGCTATTAATGCCTCTTATCAAAACAAACGTACCTCTTATTTCTTATCTGAGTGTATCTAGCTTCAGATTCAGTTGTTTCAGCCTAGTTCTGTCTTTACTTGCCTTGTTGAAGAGCTTTCTCTGCCATCAAATTCTGCTCTTCCTGCAGGTCCCTATACACCAGGATGAAATTCTCCCTTAGGCACACCTCTACGATAAACAATTTTTGGAATTTTTTCTTTAATTCCTTTTGATTTTTTTCCACTTTTCCCACATTTTTATTAAAAGCTGGACATCAGAACTGTACGTAGCATTCTGGCAAGACTTTCTCTGTAGACAAGTAAAAAATATAGATATCTCTTTACATCTTAATATTTCTCTGCTTTAGAGTGTGTAGCTCTTTCAAGCTGTCTGCACTTAATCTCCTATTTCTGAATGTCTGGTGTATGCAAATGGGTATGAACGTTCTGTTCTTAGCTGCAACTTAGCACTAAAGAAAGAGACACAATTCATTGCCTTTGTCAGAAACCTCAGGACACTGGAAGCCCATACCGACATCTGAGGTGTTAAAAGATTTGCTGTTATCTATGGTTGTGGTCACAGGTCTACAACAGTAGTAGAAAAGATAAAGTCTTGCTAGACTCTTTTGAAAGAAGACAAGAAAGAGAACTAACGTAAAGGGGAGGAAATGTCAAAAGCATTTGTAGCAGGGATGCGAGTTTCATACAATGATTCAGGTTTAGCAAAACGTGATGGAGATGATGATACCATCATCTGCTTTTTCTGCCTCCATTTGATTACATCTTCTTAGGGTCATCAAAAGCTTGGTGACCTGATGGACTTTGGGACAGCACTAGATGATAGATTAGTGGCTTTGGTAAATTTTGCTCCCTTGAGTACTGTTATTTTCATCTTTAGTGTTAAATTAAGGATCACAAAGCAGGCATAAGGGGTCAGAAAGCCTGCTTTCTCCATGTTTTGTTCACAAGTTAAACTTGATGTCTGCCATCCTAGGGTTTCTGTATTGATTTGTATCCCCCTCCCCTGTCATTCACTGTGCTGAGTCTGATTAACTGGAATCCTGGACTGAAGTAAACTGTTAGGTCTTTTATGATGTTGAGTCACATGGAACATGGCAAGCCATGTGGTTGATCTGATATTTGTTTTTTCTGACTTTCATCTTAAACCCAAGAGCTGCCCTTTCAAAGATACTCTTCCACTCAGTTTGTCCCGTAGTTTCATTTATTGCCTTAGTTATGTTTCACCACGTATTGTCCTAACTTCTGCTCTGATTCTTTTCTCTGTGACGTTTCATCGTTTCCCTTGCCACGATTTTGTCACCTACAGTCTTCATGGCAACAACTTTTTGGATAGCATTTTTTCAAGATGTTGACAATTTTTTTAAATAATAGGTGTTTATAAAATAATCTTTTTGGTATTCATGTTTGAAACTCAGTCTCCTGACAACTATAATTCAACAGTTAAAATTTTATTATGAGACTATTGTAATTGGATGTATTTTAATTTATTGCCAGTCACAAACTCTTTGATATAATCCTGATTTCTGGCTATCTTCAGCTACTCTAACAGACTAGATTAAAGCTCACATTGGATACAGTGAAGGAAAGTAGGCTTATGGCAAGGGCTTCTGAAAACCCTCAGTCATAAAGAAAGTTTAATTGGCTAGAACTGTTGTTTCATTTAAATGGCTAGAACTCTTGCTTCATTTAAATGACAAATTCAAGAAACTGCAGTAAGTATAGAATACCCAAATAAATCAAAGTCAGGATGCTTCTGTTGAAGTGCAAATCTGCTGTCCTAAAAAAAATCCTATAAAATTATCTAATTTCCATAAGCAGATTTTCTGGTGGATAATGATTTATTCATGTATTTCTCCAGAAATCTTAGCTATCTGCAAGAGTCTAGTTCTTGAATAAAAAAACAGATTGTTCTTACTTTCTGCAGAAAGGGGTGATAATTTTCTCTGAAGTTGTTATGTTTTCTTTCTATTGCAATTTTGGGGGTGGGGGGGGGAAGGTGTGGAGAAATGTTAGAGACAGGTTCACGATCTTATTAAATAAAACCGTGTCTGCTTACTCTGCAAACCAGATGATCTCTTCCATGCCCAGTCTGCAGAGACTGAGCCAGCCCTCTGGAATGTCATCGAGCAATTACACAGGTCTTGAAATCTTGATTTTGGCTGTCATATTTAAAAAATGGGAGGCTTACTGTTACTGGACACCTGCTTCCAGTTTGGAGGCCAGGATGTCCCAGGTTACACCATCTCCCAGGGCCTCCTGGCCACCCGCTCCCTCCCTCCTGCACAAAGTCCACTTGAAATTCTCAGTTCTGAGAAGGGCAGCTGGACTCTGAAATGCGCAAAGCACTCATGTCCTTTTGAACTCAGTCTATTCAGCTCCGTGGTCCATGGGTTGTTAGCTGTCTTATACTAATTTATGCAATTGTTTCATCTCTCCAGCATGTGAGAGGGACCTTTTAAGTGTTCTGGAAAATATCAGGTTATTATTGTGTCCCTGTAAAACAATCAGACTGAATAAGAAATACTCTTTGCTTTCAATAAACCATTTTCTGCTACTTCAAAGAAGAATATTTGCATTTGCTACTTAGTTTAAATTCTGAAGTTAAATATCATTCTTATTGAGTGACAGAGCGAAGGACAGAAAAGTATGCTGAAATGAAATCACTGAAAGTGCAACTAATAGTTGTGCTTATGAAAAAAGCTGTCACTGCTGTTGCCTTCAGTAAAAAATAAAGGACAGTTTTTCTTAATTCTGTTTCCATTTTATTTTTTGTATGTGTATTCTCCTGGTGTTGACAGTTTCAATCATTTCAGCAGACTACTGACTAAATGCTTAAGCAAAGCTTTTACACTCCATAAGTGGAGACGAGAGTGAGATAATCAGGATATTTCATCTCTCAGCAAAGCAGAAGGTGTGCTTTACATTGATTATGAGGAATGTTGGTGACTTGTTAAGTTTTCGTGCTTTTACAAGGAGGAGAGGAAACGTGAAGATTCTAATGAAAGTGCTAAATACTCTGCCAGGTGTCATCCTGTCATTTTATTCAACTTGATGTAAACAACCTCTTAAAGGCAGAGGCTAGCTGGGATGATACCCAGATCTATTTGCAAGCAGAATATCATTCCAGTATTTCCAGGTGGCTGAAAAAAAGCAGAAGCACATCCATAGGTTCACTTCTTCAGGATGTGATAATCCACCTTCTTGTTCTTAAAGCTGTAAGGTGTTGTTGTGTGGTTTGTTGGGTTTTTTTTCAGAGGCTTTGCTGTTAAAGTGCAAGCAATTATGTAGAGGATGATATGAGTATACATGGTCACTGAATTGTGCAGTGTAATCTGCACATCAGCTGAAGTAACCATGTCAGTGAGCAATATGACTCTTTATAAAAAATTCCAAGCTGCTGCAGATGATGTTATGACAATGCTGTGAATAGGGCAGAACATCAACAGCAGTTGCTGAAACAAGACTTCAGATAACACGATCCTGAGGCTATACGTACTCATTCTTAGGGTCTTCTTTCAAATTTGGCATTTTAAAAAGTTATTGCAAATATTTCCCTAACTGAGCTCCTTGGCTAGCTGGCATTGGGCAGTGCAGCACTTTTACAACACAAGCTTTCAGCATATATAAAAAGAAAAAATATATTTTCTTTTCTTACTGTTCATAGGCACCTGGACCTTAATAATAGGAGGACATTGAGCTGGATATCTTACTGCTAAGGAGTGTTATACTCTTAGGTCATAAATGTGTTCTTCTGGATTATTTAAAAAAAAAACAAACCCAAAATAGGTGTTTAGCGTAGATGATTTAGAAGAAATGAAGTATGATTGGGCTTCATGGTTTGAATGGTATGATTAAAAAGTCCCAAGTGATATTTGCAGTGTCACACTCAACTTAGATGTGATTTTTTGTGTGTGTGTATTTGGTGCTCAATATACACAGGAGAAAGTGTCTGACATTATGTACATTTAAATACATAGACAATATTGTAGTAAAGGGAAAAAAAGTGTTTTCTACTGTATTTTCCTATTAATTGAATAAACATACTGTTGTGATGGGCCATTGTATAAAGCGGGAAATATTATTTAAATGGTTTTTCCTATTGTAAAAATAAAAATTCCTGTTTCCTATATATCTGTCTTTCTAGTAAATCATAATCTTTGGAGACAGAATTGGTGCAATTTCTCAGTATCTTTCATGGTGTTGCTCCAGGATTTTAGTCAACAATGTTTGATCAGTATGATATTCCGAGTTCTTGTGTTTCTTGGAACCTTTCTACTCATAGTCATTCTGTTTGGCTCAGTAATACTGTTTCTGTCTTTTATGATCTCCATCACCTTCATGGCTTGTTAGTGCATTAGCTGACTGGAAGTTTGGTGATTTCGCTGTGCCCAAACACAGGCAAATGCTTTTTTATGTTAATTTTCAGCCAAACGATATTGACTCTTGAATTATAGGCCAAGCATTTCGCGTAAGTAGAGATATGTTTACACTGAGAGCGAGTGCCACAAGGTGAATTCCAGCTTATAGTGCAGGCTAGTACTGACAGTGGTCTCTAGGAGTGAACTTGAATCAGACACAAGTGTTGTGGACACTCAAAAATTTGTTGAAATTGTTATATGACCCCAAAGTGGATTGGTTTTCTGTGGCTATATAGTACTGAGGTTGGCTGTAGTCACCGTTCTGTTCCTGAAGCTTCGATCTCTTTCTGTGACGAGGGAGAGTGACTCAAATTTACCAAGAAATTTGGGCGCAGGAAGGAAGCTCCTCTTAACTCAGCAGTTTTTAGAAGACAGTTTTTTAGAAAAGGACTTATGCCATACATCCGACTGCATGTATGCTGTACATAGCTGAATGATTTATATTGCGTTAGCAGCATTATGCAAAAAACATAATGTTCTTCTAGTGATAGTAAAAATTTAGTCATACTAAATGGAAATAGATCTTAAGATGTGATGGTTAAAACGTAGCTTTGCTCTCATTGATTCTCCCAGTCAGTTTTACATGGGCGTACTCTCTTATTGAGATGAGTGGATATCGGTTCCGCCTGCTGCGTAAATCCCTTCAGAACAATAAGCATCCTTTCTGCTAATTTTAAATTGTATTGGTCTGTATTTTGTGGTGGGTTTGCCCATGTGGAAAAAGATATTCTGTTCTCCAGCTGGTGTGTGCAGTGCCTGGATCAAAACCCGGGCAGCTGCAGGCTACGTGCATGGGGAGCGCAGCAGCAGCAGAGCGCGAGCAGTAGCCCTCCAGGTGTGCGGCAGAGGGGCTGCTGGGCTCACCAGCCTGTGGCACAGCTCACTAGAGGGCAAGGATCGAGCCTCTTAGGCACAGAGGGGTGTCTGTGCATCCTGAGGATCACCACAGCCTCATGGAAACATATGCAGGGAGTCTTGCTGTAAGGCTTGAAGAGCATTGATGTGTAGTGGAAGGAGGCTAAACACTCCTTTCCGGTTACTGAGCAGCAGAGGAAGTGATGCAATTAATCTGTTTTGAAACAGAAATGATATTTCTTTATTCAGCTATATGGTGATACTCTTTTCACTGTACTGCTAGTTTTGAGAAGAAAAAAAGGTGGAAATTATGTTGATTTCTAGCAGACTGAACATACTAGAAACATGTTGGACTAGCTGTGTTGATACTAGAAGAGAGGAGGCTTGGTTCTACTTCCTCCTTTTTCCTTAAAAATTAAATAAGACTATCTTCTTAACTTGTAGGTTGTTTTTTTTTTAAAAAGTCATTAAACTGTAGATGTAATAGAATTTAGCAAAATCATCCTCTGCAGAGCCAGATAAGCCTAGATATAATTAAATATAAATCTATTATCTTTAAAACAAATGGGAGAATTGCATACAGAACTGATCCTTGTGTGGAGTAGCAAATACAATGAGCAGTATATATTGGCTGCTGGGGAGGAAGAAAAGGCATGGAAAAGTAAAGTTTGTGATGTCGATTTTAACCCTGTGGTATATTTGTTTTTTTCTCAAAAGACACTGACTATCTCCATTTCTGAATATGTAGTGTCTTAAAGACAGGAGCTATCCACCTAATAAGTTTAACTAGTCACTGCCAAATTCCTGACTTTAATATTGATTTTTCTCAGATTTGTTTGGTTTTAAACCACTTATTCTTTTTTTTTTTTAACGTGTCATTGTTTGACTGCAGCACTTAAACAGTTTACAGCTTCCTCGAAACTGATTTTACCATTCTAATTAGACCTGCTTCTGAAATCTACTGTATAAATACAGGCCACACAAAACCATGAACCTCAGAATTATGCTTCTTTCCTATCTCATATCTCTTGAGTTTGGTAAATGAAGGCTTGGATTAAGGTGTTGACTATGGATGACTCTGACCTGGGTGATGTGACATTGCATTGGTCACCACCCTGCTTTGCTTCACCTACCTTCCAGGTCAGTGGTGAGCAAATCCACAGCAACCTCCCTGCTAGCTTGAGGAGGTCTGGTGTACTCTCATTACCATGGTCTTACACGAGCTGCTGTAACACACACATAATCTTACATGAGCTGCTGTAAGTACTTCTGAGGAAGATGCAAAGCCATCTGCACCAGGCAACCATGAAAAAATTAAGTCCAAGAGAAAATGTTCTTCAGAGTCCTAATAGGAAGTATTCACCTTAGCCTTGAAGCATCAAGGCTGTTTTATCTTTCTGCAATCATTTGCTTGATACTCAATGCTTTAGCTCTAATGGTTCAGATAAGTAACACCAAAAAATGTTGCAGCCCTTGCTGTGCATTGTAATTGTCAGTAAAGCTTGCAGTGAGTTAGTTAACTGTGAGTGGTACGTGAGCATTACAGAAAGCAAAAACAACAGGGGAGAGATGTTTGCTCCGGCTTGACTTGAACGCATTAGTGAACAAGAGGCATTGGTCAGAAGGAGAAAAAATAGAGAAATACCTGTTACAACCTATTTGGAAGTGATGAGATAACAGGTAGGAATGCATTATTAAATACCATTTTCAACACACAGCTAACTTTTGGGGCTAGTTTTATTGCTACAATGTTGGCTTGCCTATTGTAAACAGTCCTTTGCTGTAACCCAGGATTAATCATCTGTTCCTTGGAGCTATTGCACTAAGTACAAAAATGAATACACAAAAACAGATAAACATTAGCATTCATAAGTAATGTATTGTGCAGTTCCTACACAGCACCAATGGCAAAATGCCAAGAGCAAAATCTTTGGTGCCTGTGAGCTTCCTGTTATCTCTGAGGGAAATTAATTGTGGCTATTTAGTGCAGGAGACATATTTAAAGACTACAATAGCCATGAAGTATGTGGGAGTAGGAAGCATGTATCTACTAAGTGTATAGAAAAAGATCTTCAGACTATTAAGCTCGTGTTTTCTGTCAAATGTTTTGATTGTTCCTTGTGTATGTGTCAGCAGAAATATGATTCACATCATCTAATTCATGCTTTGCATCAGAAGTGCAGATTGATAGTGCTCTACAGGAGCCTATTTCTCCGCACAAATACCATCATACCCCAAATGTCCCTTAAACCCTCAGGTTTGTGCTGTGTAGAGTTGGGCTTTTCTTTGCCTGTTGTTTCAAGGTCAGTGCAGTGCCTTAGTTTTCTGTCAGTACTGCAGAAATGCACCATCCCTGTTTGGAAAGGTGGACCGTACTCCCTACTCCCACCTCCAAAAAAAAAGGCTAAAAAAAAAAAAAGAGAGAGATAAGTAATAACTAGTTTTGAAGGACTTTAGTTCTAGAAAGACCTAAAGGACACATCCTTCCTGAACTGGCTTAGCTACCCGCAATAGTTACATGGCTTGTAAAAGAAGGCACGAGCTGTGGATCTGCAACCTTCCACAGCAGTCACTACAGGAAACCTGTTACTCTTGAGTAAGCAAACACCCACATTGAGCCAGGACACCATCCTTGTCTGCAAAATCATGTTGAGCTGGTGGGTTTCAGAGCATTCAGGGAATATCATAGTTTGACTCCAGCCCTGATAGATTTTTTTTTTCAGCCCTTACATACTAACCAGAGAGCTGAGCAGGAGTCAGGGGAGTCTGGTGGGGCCATCTAATCTCCTTGCTGTGTGTGAGTGCAGAGCAAACTGCTGAATAACAATGAGTCTTTGTGGTGCTGAGAACTTGGCAAAGTGAAAATGACTGTATTTCTCTTTCATTTTTAGAATAGATCCGTATCTGTTAGCAGTGAGACAAGCTGGCTTAATAGACTTCTGCACTGACCTGGAGGAGTCTTGTCTGTGGTGAAAGGGCAATTAGGCCAATCCTGGCACCTCTGGTGGGACTGTCACTTGGACAGCTGGGTTTGGCATTTGTGATGGGATCCCGTCCTATGTCAAGGAAGAACTTTAAATGGAAGATGTTTTTTTTTTCCTGTCAGTGCTGATCTGGGGGAAGTATGAACTCTGATGACTAAGTGGCTTCTAAGTGGCTTCTCTGGGAATCTGCAGTCCTTTTTCAGGGTATCTTTTCCAGTCAAGAGTAGAAGAAAATGTCAGAAGAGAGGAGAAACAGTGCTGCTAAAGTGAACTCGAATATTGACTGAAATGATATGAGCATGATGAATCTATATAAGACAATTAGTAGAGGGAGAATTTTTAAGACTGTATAAATGTCAGTTTGTTATGGGAATATTCTGGGAAAAATAAACTGATTTATATAAAATGAGGCTTTATCTTGTTTATATTTTCAGAATTTTTTTTAATTTTTTTTTACACATTACTTTCCCCTTGCTTGAGCACGTATTTGAAGAGTACATTTTCAAAAAATTTATCCTCGTGTTGCTGGCTATTGTTTAAGCACACTGTGATCTTGAGAGAAATAAAGGAGAATCAGTCCTATTTATCATTTTCATATAAGAGAGGATCTTTAAAATTTCTATCCGTTACCTTCTACCATCTACTAACTGTTATATATGTGCACTGTGTTTACAACTGGAGCCTCATTTAAATGACAAAACCAGCAATAAACATACTATAAAATTCCAATGTCTGGTGTAGATGTGCTTAAGAAATATTGAGTGGCAAATGCTTGAACGACCAAGCTCAGAATCGGTTTTCAATGTAAGATACACTGAATTGGAAGACAGAAAGATGATGACTGAAGGACATCAGAAGTTTGTGGGAGTACGTTAAGTGCTCTCCTGCAGAATAAAAAGAAAGGACATGCTGAATGGAGTAGCTAGCTGGATTGATGAACTCTTGGATTATTTTTTTTTGTGGGGTTATGTTTAGGGGTTTTTTTTTGCCCCTGACTGCTCTGTCTCAGCTTTACTGGAAGAGCTGAAAATATTGTGCCTAAAATGAATGGTAGAGAGAATAATAGCTACAAACTCTTCCTTTTCTGTCTTGTCTCTGTTCATAGAATAAAATCTAGGCACACTTTGATGACTCTTAAGATCTTATTTTGCCTTTTATCTCAGACTGTGCTCCCTTTCCGAGTGCCTCGGAAGGACCCTGACCTTCAGCGATTTGGTGAAGTAAGGCTATGTTTATACTGTAGTTAGAGCTGATGGAGTACTCTTCACCCTCGTCCCCAGTCGCCTTGACTGGAGGCCTTCTGAAGCACTGTACTGCTCTGTCTTTGCTCATGTGTCCAATTTATCAGTGGAAAGTAGATGTCCCTGGCAGCAGGTGACTGCCTTTGACAGCTAGTTAAGACCTCAAAGTTGTGAAGTCCTCCTGGGTCTTTTGCTATTTGCAATAGCAGAAGAGCCTCTATCTTCCATAAACATCTCTCTTTTTGCAATACAGGTCATTAATTTTGGAGCACAGAAGAAATAGTAAACAACTAGGCAAGTATGAAAATTAAGATCAAAACAAATTAGTCGGACTTCCTGCCAGGATGGGAAGTTAAATAGATTATAGATATAGGATTATTAATTAGTATTAAATCTGCTTTAGCTCTTTACGCCATATGGATCATGGTACTTTTTCCCTTTGCCTCTCATTCTTGTCATTATCTCTCAATTTCCTTTTCCCTTTCTAATGTTTGCAAATGGTTGTGTTCCTCTGAAAAGATTAATGGCTGAATCATAATGATGGAAAATACTATGAAACCTCTTTAAGAGCAGTGAAATCTAAAGGTAGGAAATTATTTTAGTTGGAAGGTAAAAGTTGTTTGGGTCATATAATTTTTATCTGATGGAGGAAAGATCAGGAAAATTCTAATTAATTCTATGGATGGTTCATTTAATCAGATCAGCAAAGCAGTGCTTAATTAGCAATTTATGTTCTACAGAAACATGCAGAAATGTGCTTGAATACCTCAATTTTGTTTATTTATTTATTAAACGATATCCCACAGAAAAATACAAAAATGTAGTGTAGGAGTTCGGTGTAAGGCAAGCGGAACCTGTTAAAAAAGCTTGCTTTGGCTTTGGAGAAGCTTAGTTTATCTGTCCCTCTTCCATCTGTACAACTGCCTAATTGCACAGTGTGGCTAGAAAAGGAGCTCAGTACTAGAAATTGTTATTTATAAATAGATTTCACCTATTTATTAATGAAACCCAGAAGTCCTGAACAAAAGTTTTTCTTTTCTAGATTTTAATTAAAGGAGTAAAATTTTAATGAAATTGCCAAAGCGTTGTGTTTCTGAAGAACATGCACAGAAAGAGGGATCATTTACTTGCCAATACAAATGGTCCTGTCAGAAGTTGACAGCATCCTTGTTTTACTGTTTGGTGGATAATCCTCTTAGAATTGTTCCTCTGTGGAAAGCTGGAGATCAAGCCCTCATCGTGGAAAATATATTTATATAATTTCTGTAAAACGTAAAGATGTAATTCTGTAGGACAGAAAGGAAGACGATGGATAGATCAACATGTGCAATTACAGGGATTTTTATATAAAGTCTTATTCCATTAAAGTATTACAGACACTGAAATGTAAACCACTAACAACTCCTTCCTGTTTCTGTGCACACTCTGTGTACTCATGATGAAAGTTATCAGACTGGCATTTGATTTTTATGAACACTTTCCTCAAGAAGTGAAAGACCAGACTTTATGTGGAGAAAAGTACACACTGAAATACAAAAAAATGTCCTCTTTAATTCAAGTGAAAAGCCATACCTCCCCAAATCTTACAATGCTCAGGGAGGCAGCAGCTTCTGGGAGGTGAAATGTAAGGTGAGTAGCAAGGCAGATAAATAATTAGAAAGGACAGGAAATATTCCTGAAAGAGGGAGTGTGCTCCATGGAAATAGAGAATGAAGTGACATAAAGTCAGTATATTTGGAGATACTGTGAAGCATAGATTGGGGTTTTGGAGTGATACCAGAGAGTCTCCTCAAACCATTACAGAACTTACTTTTCTTAACTGTGTGACAGAAGTCCACCACAGATCTAGGAAGCTGGAGGAAGCTAAGACTGTGGAGGACATTGTGCCTCTGTTCACCTTATGGTGTTTTGAATTCTGCTGTGGCATTTGAGGCTTGGGATTTAGAAACTGTACTAGCCTGTTACTGTAGTTTTCTATATGAATATGGTGTATGTGTTTTAAATGAAGATAAATAGGTTGCTGATGGCAAGTGCAGATTGGAGTGCTCAGCTGCTTTTCTGAAATTTGTTGTGTTGGTAAAAATATTTATCTCTATAAAACCAACATTCAGGTAAGGGATGCAAAGAACTTATAAACCGTCTTCTCTTGCTTTATTTTTGAGCATGATGTGGATTTCTCTGCATATGTAAAATATCATCTTCACACTGAAGAACTTTATTTTCTTGCATTAAATGAATGGATTTCAAAAGTGGATTTGTGTTCGTAAATAGACCAGCACATCAACAACATTGGAAGTAGTTCTTGATCCAGAAAGATCAATCAGTCTGGAGGCTGAACATTTATCTATGCTTCAAGAATCTTTTTCTGCCCATTACTTAATTTGCTGGAGCTTTAGAATGTTATTGACTTGAATTAACTGTTAAGTCTCTGTTCCACCTTTGAAATTTTTTCTTTCCCTCCTCCCACAAAGTTTGACAGAAGATGGTAAAAGAACACAAAGGTTTCTTATACTTTGTCTTTTTTAGCTTAATCAATAGCCTTTGGCCACTGCTAGGTAGGAGTTGTGCTGGCACTTTGTTGCTCCTCCACATCAGATCTTTATCATACGGAAGTCTGTATCATTCTCCACAATTCTATAACTTGCCCTAAAAATACCCAAGAGGCATTATATAATGCCTGTCTTCTCTAAAACAAAGTAAATGTTAATAAAAAGCAGGAAAGAACACCTTAAGTTAATAGAAAATAAAAGCTTTTAAGACTTCTCTTTCTTGTTTTAATTTTAAAGACCGGGAAGGAAACATGGGAATTGCATGTACAGTGTAAATATAAGGAAAATAATTATATCACACACTTCTTTTTACTTCAGTACACTTCAGTCCATCCGAAAGGCTTTTAGTGTAAATGAATGTGTGTAATTACTGCTCTGCTGTTCTGATTATTCATTACACCACAAACTGTTACAAGGAGAAGAGATCATTTGGCTGTCAAGATTTAGTCACAGTCATTAGTACATCACCTTTATCTTGATGCAGAATAAGATGTTTTACTATAAGCTGCTAGTGGTATGTTATATGAACCACTGCATTTCCTAAACAGTGAATCAGTTATAACTGCCATTATCTTGTCCCCTTCCCTGATGTAAGTGAACACTAATTGTACTCTCCTGAGTAATATTTTTTATTATTCATCTTTTCTGGCGTAACTAGATATGCATAAGCACAACATTATGGACAGGTCACAAGTACTATGCCAGAGTAAGAATTGAGATGAGTTAAAGCACAAGTGTTTACTTCTAATTCGTTTTGGTAACATAATTTTATACTGACTGTCCAGTATCAGAAATATGTTACAAAGAATTCAGACTGTATATAGGAAACTATATAGAAAAAGGATAGATTTATTTATATGGTTTTTAGTGATGTAAATATGTCGAGTTCTTACCAGGTGTTTTGTTTCTGGTTTTAGTTCCTCTAAGTGTAAAGGTATGTGAGAAATACTGTTCATAATTCTGTGATTCTTTTAAATGGAAATAACTGTCCTGCATTTGAGTGCAGGAGCTTGTTGATACCAACTGGTGATACCAGCTCTGCTCAAACACCCTTGATATCTAAACTCAGGGTAGATTTTGCTTGGTATAAGCTAATACAACTCTGGTGGCTCAAAATTTTAATTGAGTCTGAAGCATTCAAATTAAACAACTGTATTTGTCCATATTAGGAAATTAAATTCTTAAGTACACTTAAAAATTTTGGAGGAGTGTTTGGAGGACTCTACTGTGTTAATTTTAGGTCAGCCTTGTGAATAGGCTGTGTGTGTTCTCTCTCACGTTCCTGGCTTTGGGGAACTAAAATTATGGGATCAGGAACATGTTCCTTCTTCTTCATATACGTTAATTTTTTCCTTTTTCTGTTGACATCTGTACCAAAATTGACAGCTATAAATGGCCTGACCCATAGAGACAGTTCTTCACTTAGTGAGAGAAAGATTTCTCGTCTGAGAAGGAGGAATATGTGGTCATGCTGGGCTATATTTGGGAAAAACAGGACAGAAAAATGCAAACACATTTGGAAATCATCTAGTACTGTGGTTACACCAAACTAAATCCTGATGTTGAATCCGTGTCTCTGGAACATGTTATTCACTTTATCAGTGAGATGACTGCTCAGGGTTGCTCAGCAAACTGTGGTGCGTTACGTTTGGGCTGGTTTTGATTCTTGATGCTGGAATAAAGAGAAGAATGAGATTGTATTTGTGTCAGATCTCATTAGCTACACTTGGGAAATCCAGCCCTTACCAGTGAGGCTGTTGTGGTCAGCATGGACCTGTCTGGGAGGGATTTATGCAGGAGATCACCTAATAGTACAGCAGGAGTAAACCCTCTCCCAGAGCCTGCTGCACTGCTGAGTACCCCTGTGGGTTAGTGATGAAACCAAAAATGTGATGGGAGGGCAGAGAGTGTTGCTTTTCTGTGTTCAGGGATTTGGAGTGATGCAGGTCCTTGTTCCATGGGCGTATATGGGTCTCCATGCAGTTTCAGAGGTATTTTAACTCTTCCCTGTGGTGTACTTTTCTTGTTGTGAATTTGGCCTAGATGTCATCTGTTTTCTTTCAAGACTCCTAATAGTTTCATCTGAGGTAAAGTTAAGGGTTTTCTTTTTATTTTTTAGTTTTGAGAATGAGCTGGGAGAAGACAATCTTACATAACATGTAGCACTGCGTGACTTCTTTACTTAAATATTTTCAGGCGTCCATTAGCATAATACTAGCAAATTCAGTTTGGCTTTTTTCCTATTCAGTACCCAGGAAGAGAAATACACAATTTCCAAGTGTGGAAGAATGTGTGCGACAAATGAAAGTCTTTAAAAACTGTGAGAATATGTGCTTGTGAGTGTGTCTGGGGAAGGAATGAAATGGCTGCAGCACATTTTTTGTGCTTTCTGTTTAGAGAGTCACAGACAGCTATTTGGGAAGCAGAACCGATAATGCGGTTTAGGTGATCAGTCTGAAAAATGAGTTACAAACAGCATGAATAGCAGTTGTTTGATGCATTTGTTGCAGTGGATTTGTTCTGCAGATTTTTGTCTGTGTTGAGAATTAGTGGAATAACTGTGATATCAAATTTACTAACAACATGGTTTGCTCGTAATTAATTTGTGAGCAGAAAAATGAGCTATGTCAGTTGTGTAAATAGTAAATGTTTCCAGCAGAGGCATTTTGTCGAACTGCCTCACCATTTTTCAGCAATTAGTCAAAGCAGTATCTCATCAGAATATCTGTATAACTCCTTATGGCAGTAGGGGAACTGCCTTTGCATTCTCTAGGCTGTCTGAAAAGATGGCTAGAACTACATAAGGATCCAGCATCCCTAGTCACATCAAATATTTTTATGATTGCATTATTAATCTTTACCATAATCTTCTAAGATTAGGCTCAGTTTCATTTTGAAACAATACTCTGAGGCTAAAGAAGAGAGGTGACTTAATCTGTACTAAATTTATTTCTCATCAATCATACTAAAATTATTGCAGGTGACCACAGCATGCCTACTGCAGGAAGGGTGAGCATCCTTTATTGCTAAAACTTAGAATGGTTGGGTTTGTTGTTTATTGGAATGTGGCCTTGTTGGAAATTAAAATAGTTTACTTGTTGAATATTAGGTTTAACTGTGTGATCGCTTAAAGTTAAGATGAATTAAAATGTTTTATATGGTGAGTGACATTGCTTAGCTCAAGTAGCTGGATTTACTGAAGCCTTAGGCTGCAGCCAACGAACTTTCTCCCACTTTCTGCTGAGTTTAGGCCCTGAAATTGGTGCAAATTAGAAAGACAGCCACATCTGTCAACAGAAACTGCATCTTTGAGATATAAAAGGAGGCCCACTTGGAGACAGAAAAAGGATTCAGTGAGGAACAAGAGGATGCCAGGCCCAGATGTTACTATTGGACTGAACCATTGCATTAGGGGAGGTAAACTTGTAAGAGTCTAATTGTCCAGGGATGTTTTCGTTCTGGGTCCCTCTAAGAGGCTTGCATCTTGAGCTGAAATAAGCCAGCTCTGGCAGAACCTGGAGTCGAACTCTTTACAATTGAGGGCTCATACTGGATCCAGCCACACCTAGACTCTTCTCTCTGAGGACGTTTGGAAAGCAAGAGCATCCAGTCTGAACCTCTCAACTCAGCAGAAGACTTGTCTATAATAGGCCTGGTGGGACCTGGGTAGTACAGTGTCTAGAAACATCACCCTGCTGAAAACTCCAAGGTACTGTTCTCTTTTGCATGTGTGCTCTACCTTTCTGTGCTTTGCATTTCCCTTGCTGTTGTGGGTAACCCTGTAGAATATCCAGTTCTTTTCTGCCACACAAATTGTCAGGCTTTTGTTGCTTCCTACTCTCACGTGTGACTGCTGAGAGCCTAGCGGGGACAGTTACGTGACTGAGCTTTTAGCATAAAACCTCCTTGAATCTGATTCAAGTACTACCAGAGAAAAATCTCCAGATAAAATGCAGCAGAGTTTCTGAAAATTTTAGTCTGGTATTGCCGCACTCTTAGTGGTGTGGAGTTTTTGTGTTTAAAGCAAGAAGCTCCTTAAGCAGAGCACGAGTTACGCATGAACAATAGGAAATTAGGACTCCTTAAAAAAGGATAGCAGCAGTCTACCAACATGCCCTAGAGTTGGGCAAAAACTCTGATAGATGTTACTTTCACAGTAACTGGTGAGCAGTAAGAGCGTGGATGATTTTCTGTAATTTTTTCCTTTCCATTTCTCTACCGTTTCTAAATCTGCCAGTGCATAACTGAACAATTCTTTCCAGCTATTCACATTGGATAAATGCGCAAATCTTATTATGCACACTTAACTTGTTGTGGTTTGTGATTAAGCCAAAAAGCACTCTTTTTTTTTTTTTTTCTCCCTCCCTAAAACATTTGCTATCAAATGAGATTTAAAATGCAATCCATGTAAAGCAATTCACATAGCCTAGGAGATTATCCTGGGAAATTTCATCTGATACTGGAACTTTTTAGGCTTCATAACAGCAGCGGTGCTAGCATCGTAAAAGACTTTTTACAGCTTCTAGTAACAACATACCTACATTAAGCAAAATGGAAATAATAGTCTGAAAAAAACCCACAGAACTCACTAGACCCAAGTAGCTATGTTATAAAGCGTTATTAATCCCAGAATGTCGCACACCTACAGCAAAATGACATTATTGGTATTTTCTGGGGAATGTTTTCTCAAATCAACATTTAAGGCAAGTAACACTTGCAAAAAGATATATTTGGTAGCATAATTTTACTGTTTATTATAATTTCAATTTATGCTTAGATCTTCTGTTTCTGCTCTCCAAAACATTAATGCTAATGGTTTTAAAATAGATTTTGGCCTAAAATGCAAGTGTTAGGAAAAAAGGGTTTATTTTGCTCTCTGAGTTCCATGCAAGAGATTAGTGGTGTTCTGTGACAAGTTCTCCAGATAGTGTGTCTCTCAAAACAATAGGTCTTGATTTTATTTTGTGTCATACTATCTGCACACTCTGTTTGATGAACAATCAGAAATAAGTGGCCCCTTGTAAGCATATATTCTGGGATTTCTTTCTTTCTTTCTTTCTTTCTTTTTGTCAGATTCTGAGTAGAAGAAACATGAGTTGCAGTTTCTCAGCAGTCTGAATTTGTGAGTCTATTGAAATGTAATCCAGTATGAGGAAATAAGCTGACATAGCTAAAAATTATGCCCAATTGAACTGGGACTTCTTCCTTATCTTGCTAATAGAATAACAGTCCTGAAAAACATAGTATTCTCAAGAAAGATTTAGAGAACTTAAAGATCTTATCCTTTATGGTAGAGCTATAAAGTATGAATTGCTCTTATTCCAACAGGACATAACACAGAAATTCTTGAAGACATATATGAAAGGTGGAACAATGTCTACTCAGATAAATTATTGACAGTGTGTCAGCATAGGAGCATAGGGACATTCCAAAAACAGTAGATGAAGCAACAATGTGTAGTTAAGGCTGTTATAACAAATAGTAAAATTTCGGAGGGGAGGGAGAATTTGGAAAAGGATCAAAATAAGTTCCAGCTGAACAAGCAAAAAGAGTATATTTCATAATTGTTGGAAGAAAGAAGAAAATGAAAAGATGTGTAGATCTGTTATTAAATAGAGGAGGAGGGCAAACAGTGGTCTCAGAAAAGAACTTAGGAGGGTTACAGTGCTAAGAGATCTCAATCCTTTTCCTTTTAAAGAAGAGTGGGAATATAACTTGGTCAGCACAGTCTTAGATACCAAGACTTAGTAGAATCAAACCCCATATACTGCCAGTTGCTTTCTTTCCATAGGCACATCAGCTGAGACTTCATTTTCAACACACTGGTTCCCAGTCCTGACAAAGTAGTAGCTCTGTCAGTGCCGATGTACTAATCTATCTGACAGCTCTCATGCAGGACAGTTGGCATGTCTGAATTTTGCATCAGCATGACCTGGAATAAAATACTAAAAATGGGCAAATGTCTGACAGAATGGAAATAATTGAGACTGAATTTGCAATCTGTTTTCCTTGGGAAAAAAAAAATATTTTTTTTGTCACTGCAAATAGTAAAGTATAATTATTTTTTTTTAAATACATAACTGAAGAACTTACATATGGCATCCCTGTAAATCTTTTCCACTACAGGCCTCATTGTTAATACCAAAGCAGGTCACGCATCTCCTGTCAGCATCATAGCAACTGAGGGGATGCTTTCTTAATCATAGAATCATAAAGGTTGGAAAGGACCTTTAAGATCATCAAGTCCAACCTACAGCCCTACACCACCCTAACACTAAACCGTCTCCTGCAGTGCCACATCCAACTGTTTTTTCAACATGTCCAGGGATGGTGACTCCACCACCTCCCTTGGAAACCCATTCCAGTGCTTCACCACCCTTTCGGTGAACAAGTTTTTCCTAATATCCAATCTAAACTTCCCCTGGTGCAACTTGAACCCATTCCCTCTTATCCTATCACTATTCACTTGGGAGAAGAGGCCAACACCTCTCTCACTACAGCTGCCTTTCAGGTAGTTGTAGAGAGCAATCTTCTCCACGGACACCCTCTTGTCAAGCAAGCGTGGGTAGAGTGCTTCCCATATCTCCATTTGCGAAGTCTAGCCACGATGATGATGAGATACCAATAAGGTCTCACCTCAGCCTCCTACTCTCCAGAATGACTCAATGCAATTTGAAAAACAGATTTACCAATTTCTTCTCTTAAAAACGGAAGTTCTCCAGTCCTTACAATACGTTTTGTAGTCAATGGTTTGTAAATGTAAGCCTGATATAAAGTGAAAAATTAATGAAGTGTCAGAAAAATAGTGCAGAGAAGGGCCCCCAGCTTCTTTCTCTGTCCTAGTTGTATTTCCACACTTGTTTTTTAAACGCAAAACAACACCTTTCTTATCTTTCATGCTGATACTATATTTTTTCTGTTGTTTGAAGTGTACTCGTTTTACTACAAAAAAAAAAAGAAAAAAGGAATAAGAATTTTCTGAGTGTTTGTTTTAAAAAAACATACTGAAAAATTATCCTGATGCAAAGAGGAAACTATAGGAGACCAATATGACTGCTCCAGATGCTTTTCAGAGGAAACGCTGGCAAAGTCAGATCCTTTTGGTATGTCATTTTTCTGCCTATGCTCTGAACTAGAAAAGAGTAAGTCAGCTCCAGCCTGGAAGTCAAGCTATTATGCTATCTAGTGTGAAATGTGTGCTTTAAACTAATATTAATGCTGGTTTACGTTCAGTCTGTCTGGAATGCAGAAGGCAGAATGAGAGTAGGTAGTCAGGGCATGCATGTGGCTGTGGAGATGTGCCCTAAACATGAAAGCCGAAGTCAGGAATCATACAACAGTGAAAACAAGAATATTCTCTGACTAAGAGTACTTAGGAGTAGCAAAGGCTGTCAGGGAGAAATCTAGAGAGACCAAGACTACAGAGAATTTAGAAAAAAACCAAACCAACCAACCAACAACCAAACAAACAGACAAAAAAAAACCAGCCTAAAGAGATTGTAGTAATACACCTAAAGTAAGAAGGAAAACAAAGGCAAGTCAAGCCCTGGAAGGTACTATAAGAACTAGTGATAAAAAGACCAAAACAGACAATACTGTTTTCAAGCAAGTCATCATAACATATATTGGTTTATATATTTATAAAAATGGGTTTAATGAGGAGATAGAAGTGCAGGTCAATATATGAGACAGCAAAGAACGATGAGGTTTAAGTCAGCAGGGACAGGACCAAGAAATGTACACTAAGGCGCCTGAGAATGGGCCAAACTCTAATTAATTCCCAAAGGAAACATGGTATCTGTTTAAAGGGACTCAGGTAAATTTGCAGCTGATCATCTTAACTATGATTTCCATGAATGTTCTGCACTGAATTAGGATACAGACAGTAGCTGTGTAGCTTCAGGATAGTAAGACACTAAAATTAAATCCAGGCAAGGTGAATCTATGAACAGTAGATCACATGAAGTTAATCTATTCCCTCCCTACTTCTCTCCCCTTTTCTTCCTCACTTTGGTTGCAGATCTTGCAGTCTTGTCACTAAAAAAAAGTAAAAAATAAAATTATTAAAAGATACGAAGAAAAAAGACAGTGGTAAATAGTCATTTTAGCAAAAGAATAAAATTACTAGAAGGGTCCCATGAGGAGATGTTCTGGGATTATATTGTTCAGTGCATTTATAACTGAGCTAAAAATGAGGTTGAGTAGTAAAGTAAAAATATTTAGAATTGAAAAAAAAGGTCAGGATATTCCAATGTAAAACTGCTTAGGAAGAGTTGCAGAACTACTTTTCCAAACTGAATGACTAGGTCATAAAATGGCAGATAAAATCTAGTGTTGATAAATGCAAAATAATTAACCCAGAAATAACAACTTCTAATGTAAGTACCACAGTAAGTTTTACATTAGCTATTCCCAATCAGAAGGGAGACCTTTAAGGTCACTTAGAGTAGAGCACTTCAAATATCATCTGTGTGCTCAGTTACACTGAAAAGGCAAATAGACTCGTAAAAATTATTAGGAGAAAATAGAGAACAAAATAGAAAACACCTTTATGCCACCTGTAAATACAGGCTTTGCACATCAGCTACAATATGTAGTTCTGGTCACTCCCTGAAAAAGGACATAACGAAAGCAATTTCAGAGAAGGGCAGCAAAGCTGATAAGAGGTGAGGAACGACTTCCATATACAGATCTTACTAGGCTCATAAAGGGGCCAGTTAGCTCAGTCAGTTGAGCGTGGCACTAACAATGCTAAGCTTGGGGGTTCGATTCCTGTTCAGTCCCCATGTGTTGCCTGATCTAGTCGAGAGGTGGTGTCCCTGGTGGCAGGGAGGCTGGATTAAAATGATCTCTAAGGTCCCTTCCAGCATAGGCCATTCTATGATTCTATGATCCTTATGACTTACAGAGGGAATATGACTGGAATATAGGGAACACAGAAGACGTAGGGAATTGATCACTAATTTTCATGATGCAGAGCACTGATGTATTCAGTTGTAGCTTTCTCTTTCCTTCAGCTGGAATTGGGTATGGATATAATCTCTGACTGCAAATGCCTTGGTCAACAAAGATTTCACTCATTTGAACCTTATTATATTTGGGCAGGATCATCATTTTAACATGAAGATCTGTTACAGAAGTTACTGAATGTCATTCTTAAAAGTGAGATCTGCACTATGTGAAACTAGATATTTTAATGCTCCTCAGCCATGACTGACAACTCTTGACACGAGTCTTAATGTGATGGTCAATGTGAAGGCTTTGCCGTATGAACATATTGTCCCTCGAAGAGAACTGAGAGAACTGAGTCCAAGGAGAAGAGAGATTTAGCTAATTTGCCAGTTCTACTCTGTCAAATGTCTCTTTATCCTTACCACTAAGTTCTATTATTTCTTAGTTGTTTTTTTTGTTTGTTTTGCTTCCTAATGTGAGGTATTTGGGGAGGGCAATACAACTGAAATTGCATTATTTTTTTATATCAGGGACCGTAATGATTAGAATAGGAAATACTGATATACTGCAGGAATAGAAGAAAATGTTTCCAATGGGTTCAATAATTAGCTGAATTAGCAAAGAGGATTTAACAATCTAAATACATTTTACATGGGATAATTTTTCTTGGTTCATCTTCTGGGATAATAGTGATCAACTGCAATTCTGTGGTTTACAGTTTGGTCTGCTATAGTGATGCTGTTAAAATATTCATGATGAGACCAGCACAGTCTTGCCTTGCAAAACTTCCTGAGTTCCTCACTGAGGAAATACTGTGGTTTTTCTCAGGTTAAAAAGCAAAATACAGCAGTAGCTTTTACACTTTGGTGCTCGGGCTAGAGGTTTGACAGAATCGTTGTGTCAGACATACCTTTTTAACAGTAAATAAGGTCTGTATGCACACGCTGGAAGCTGGATAACTGTCTATTTAATGCTCTGAAGACTGATGGAATCTTAGTGAGGGGGGGGAAAGAAAAGGCAACTAAGATTTGACCATATAATTAAAGATTCAATTTAGGCTGGAATGGTGAGAGTGAGGGTGAAACAGAATTTTCTACTTGGAGAACTCAGCTTTACCTCACTATTTCAAAGGAATGGTTTGTTTTTAGCATAATACTAATTTACATTAAATGAGAAGAAATAGGTGAAATGGGTACAACAAACCTCTCTTACAGCCGATTCACTGCCCTTCACCTTTTTCAACAACAGGTGTATGAACTGTGGTCATATCTTTTATTCTCTTCTATTTAGTTTCAGTTTTGTGATGTTTAGGTTAATTACTTTTAATCAGCCAGTATGTTTGCAAAGTGCTACGACTCGCATATTTTTCCATTTAGTGGAGCAACACCTCCTTTGCAAAGCCAGCTGAAAGAGAAAAGGGAGTTCAACAGACTCATGTGAACTTCCTTAAGCTCAACAATGTCAAGTGCAGGCCCTGCGTATGGGTCAGGGCAATCTCAAGCACAAATACAGACTGAGCAGAAAAAGGATTGAGAGCAGTCCTGAGAGGAAAGGCTTTGGGGTGTCAGTTGACAAGAAGCTCAACAGGACCTGACAATGTGTGCTGGCAGTCCAGAAAGCCAGCCTGATACTGGGCTGCATCAAAAGAAACATGGCCATCGGGTCAAGGGACCTTTACTCTGATGAGATCCCACCTGGAGTACTGTGTTTGGCTTTGAGGCCTCCAACATGAAAACGAGGTGGTGGAGTGAGTTCAGAGGAGGGCCATAAAGATGATGAGGGTACTGGAGTACCTACCTGATGAGGACAGCCTGGGAAAGTTGGAGCTGTTCAGACTGGATATCTTATAGAGAACTTCCAGTACCTAAAATGGTGGCTACAAGAAAGCTGGAGATGGACTTTTGACAAGGCCGAGGGTTAATAGTTTTAAACTGGAAAAAGGTAGGTTTAGATTAGATATAAGGAAGAAATTCTTTGCTATGAGAGTGATGAGATACTGGAACAGGCTGCCCAGAGGAGTTGTGGATGCCCCCTCCCTGGAAGTGTTCAAGGTCAGGCTGAATGAGGCTTTAAGCAACCTGTTCTAGTGGAAGCTCTCCATGCCCATGGCGGGCTTCTTAGAACTAGATGGTCTTTAAGGGCCCTTCCAACCCAGCCATTTTATGATAATTTAAGTTTACAGCCTCTAATTGCAAAGTTAGGCAGCGAGTCCCTTGGAAATGAGGCATCTCTAAGGCAGACAGCTGCAATATAGAGTTGTTGGAATTAATCAGAAGAGATTATCTTTGTACCTCATGTGTGTTGCAGGAGCCTACTGACACTGGGGACCCAGATGGCAGATCCTAGAGCAGGCATACTCCTGGTTCACAAAGGGCTGTCTGCAGTCACGAAATATTTGTCAGAAAAAAATCAGACTTTGTCTCAGACACTATGTTTAATCAGCTTAATCAGCGGTATGTGATTATGTGGCACTTCATTCATTTTAAACCCAAATTAACCTCTGTTACTCAGCCTCTGCTTAGTTTCAGTAAATTAACAATGGGATATGACTTTTTATGGTTGAGATTACATTAAAAAAGTACACATGTGCAAAGAAATAATGGCCAAGTAAATGGGAAGCTTATTATGCTTCTCTTGCAGATATGTTTCTTATTACTTATTTTAAAGATTAAATGGTGCTACATATTTTCTGTTACCTTTGATTGAAGCAATTGCCACATTGTGTATTGCTGCGTGGCTTTTATATAGATTTCCCTGTCCTTTC